>NC_030389.2:17330890-17364835 GCF_001625215.2 Daucus carota subsp. sativus
AATTGGAATCACCTTGTAGTTCATTCTTGACTCGTTGAGTCCGGAAACAATTGTAGCTTAGTTATTGACTAGAGTGAAGTAGTGGAAACAACTTTAGCTTCATTCCGGACTCTTTGAAGTGGAAAACAACTTGTAACTTCATTTCGGTTGTTTGAAATTGGAATCACCTTGTAGTTTCATTCTTGACTCGTTTGAGCCCGGAAACAATTTGTAGCTTTGTTATTGACTAGATTGAAGTTGGAAACAACTTGTAGCTTCATTCCGGACTCGTTTGAAGTTGAAAACAACTTGGAGCTTCATTTTCGGTTGTTTGAAATTGGAATCACCTTGTAGTTTCATTCTTGACTCGTTTGAGCTCGGAAACAATTTGTAGCTTTGTTATTAACTAGATTGAAGTTGGAAACAACTTGTAGCTTCATTCGGACTCGTTTGAAGTTGAAAACAACTTGGAGCTTCATTTTCGGTTGTTTGAAATTGGAATCACCTTGTAGTTTCATTCTTGACTCGTTTGAGCCGGAAACAATTTGTTGCTTGTTATTGACTAGATTGAAGTTGGAAACAACTTGTAGCTTCATTCCGGACTCGTTTGAAGTTGAAAACAACTTGTAGCTTCATTTTCGGTTGTTTGAAATTGGAATCACCTTGTAGTTTCATTCTTGACTCGTTTGAGCCCGGAAACAATTTGTAGCTTTGTTATTGACTAGATTGAAGTTGGAAACAACTTGTAGCTTCATTCCGGACTCGTTTGAAGTTGAAAACAACTTGGAGCTTCATTTCGGTTGTTTGAAATTGGAATCACCTTGTAGTTTCATTCTTGACTCGTTTGAGCCCGGAAACAATTTGTAGCTTTGTTATTGACTAGATTGAAGTTGGAAACAACTTGTAGTTTCATTCCGGACTCGTTTGAAGTTGAACACAACTTGTAGCTTCATTTTCGGTTGTTTGAAATTGGAATCAACTTGTAGTTTCATTCTTGACTCGTTTGAGCCCGGAAACAAGTTGTAGCTTCGTTATTGACTAGATTGAAGTTGGAAACAACTTGTAGCTTCATTCCGGACTCGTTTGAAGTTGAAAACAACTTCTAACTTCATTTTCGGTTGTTTGAAATTGGAATCACCTTGTAGTTTCATTCTTGACTCGTTCGAGTCCGGAAACAATTTGTAGCTTCATTGTTGACTAGATTGAAGGTGGAAACAACTTGTAGCTTCATTCCGGACTCGTTTGAAGTTGAAAACAACGTGTAGCTTCATTCCGGACTCGTTTGAAGTTGAAAACAACTTGGAGCTTCATTTTCGGTTGTTTTAAATTCGAATCACCTTGTAGTTTCATTCTTGACTCGTTTGAGCCCGGAAACAATTTGTAGCTTTGTTATTGACTAGATTGAAGTTGGAAACAACTTGTAGCTTCATTCCGAACTCGTTTGAAGTTGAAAACAACTTGGAGCTTCATTTTCGGTTGTTTGAAATTCGAATCACCTTGTAGTTTCATTCTTGACTCGTTTGAGCTCGGAAACAATTTGTTGCTTTGTTATTGACTAGATTGAAGTTGGAAACAACTTGTAGCTTCATTCCGGACTCGTTTGAAGTTGAAAACAATGTGTAGCTTCATTCCGGACTCGTTTGAAGTTGAAAACAACTTGGAGCTTCATTTTCGGTTGTTTTTTTTTTTTTTTTTTTTTTGCTAAATGTAAATTTTTATAAAAAAGAGGGAAGGTACAAGTCTAGGGGCATACCCCGCGAAAAGAAAGCAAACTACTTAAAGCTCACAATAAAGACAAAAGACAAGAAAGTCTCAATAATCTAATCGATTACACTTGTAAGCTATTTAAATTGGAATCACCTTGTAGTTTCATTCTTGACTCGTTTGAGTCCGGAAACAACTTGTAGCTTCATTATTGACTAGATTGAAGTTGGAAACAACTTGTAGCTTCATTCCGGACTCATTTGAAGTTGAAAACAACTTGTAACTTCATTTTCGGTTGTTTGAAATTGGAATCACCTTGTAGTTTCATTCTTGACTCGTTTGAGCCCGGAAACAATTTGTAGCTTTGTTATTGACTAGATTGAAGTTGGAAACAACTTGTAGCTTCATTCCGGACTCGTTTGAAGTTGAAAACAACTTGGAGCTTCATTTTCGGTTGTTTGAAATTGGAATCACCTTGTAGTTTCATTCTTGACTCGTTTGAGCTCGGAAACAATTTGTAGCTTTGTTATTGACTAGATTGAAGTTGGAAACAACTTGTAGCTTCATTCGGACTCGTTTGAAGTTGAAAACAACTTGGAGCTTCATTTTCGGTTGTTTGAAATTGGAATCACCTTGTAGTTTCATTCTTGACTCGTTTGAGCCCGGAAACAATTTGTTGCTTTGTTATTGACTAGATTGAAGTTGGAAACAACTTGTAGCTTCATTCCGGACTCGTTTGAAGTTGAAAACAACTTGTAGCTTCATTTTCGGTTGTTTGAAATTGGAATCACCTTGTAGTTTCATTCTTGACTCGTTTGAGCCCGGAAACAATTTGTAGCTTTGTTATTGACTAGATTGAAGTTGGAAACAACTTGTAGCTTCATTCCGGACTCGTTTGAAGTTGAAAACAACTTGGAGCTTCATTTTCGGTTGTTTGAAATTGGAATCACCTTGTAGTTTCATTCTTGACTCGTTTGAGCCCGGAAACAATTTGTAGCTTTGTTATTGACTAGATTGAAGTTGGAAACAACTTGTAGCTTCATTCCGGACTCGTTTGAAGTTGAACACAACTTGTAGCTTCATTTTCGGTTGTTTGAAATTGGAATCAACTTGTAGTTTCATTCTTGACTCGTTTGAGCCCGGAAACAAGTTGTAGCTTCGTTATTGACTAGATTGAAGTTGGAAACAACTTGTAGCTTCATTCCGGACTCGTTTGAAGTTGAAAACAACTTGTAACTTCATTTTCGGTTGTTTGAAATTGGAATCACCTTGTAGTTTCATTCTTGACTCGTTCGAGTCCGGAAACAATTTGTAGCTTCATTGTGTTATTGACTAGATTGAAGTTGGAAACAACTTGTAGCTTCATTCCGGACTCGTTTGAAGTTGAAAACAACTTGGAGCTTCATTTTCGGTTGTTTGAAATTGGAATCACCTTGTAGTTTCATTCTTGACTCGTTTGAGCCCGGAAACAATTTGTAGCTTTGTTATTGACTAGATTGAAGTTGGAAACAACTTGTAGCTTCATTCCGGACTCGTTTGAAGTTGAAAACAACTTGGAGCTTCATTTTCGGTTGTTTGAAATTGGAATCACCTTGTAGTTTCATTCTTGACTCGTTTGAGCCCGGAAACAATTTGTAGCTTTGTTATTGACTAGATTGAAGTTGGAAACAACTTGTAGCTTCATTCCGGACTCGTTTGAAGTTGAAAACAACTTGTAGCTTCATTTTCGGTTGTTTGAAATTGGAATCACCTTGTAGTTTCATTCTTGACTCGTTTGAGCCCGGAAACAAGTTGTAGCTTCGTTATTGACTAGATTGAAGTTGGAAACAACTTGTAGCTTCATTCCGGACTCGTTTGAAGTTGAAAACAACTTCTAACTTCATTTTCGGTTGTTTGAAATTGGAATCACCTTGTAGTTTCATTCTTGACTCGTTCGAGTCCGGAAACAATTTGTAGCTTCATTGTTGACTAGATTGAAGGTGGAAACAACTTGTAGCTTCATTCCGGACTCGTTTGAAGTTGAAAACAACGTGTAGCTTCATTCCGGACTCGTTTGAAGTTGAAAACAACTTGGAGCTTCATTTTCGGTTGTTTTAAATTCGAATCACCTTGTAGTTTCATTCTTGACTCGTTTGAGCCCGGAAACAATTTGTAGCTTTGTTATTGACTAGATTGAAGTTGGAAACAACTTGTAGCTTCATTCCGAACTCGTTTGAAGTTGAAAACAACTTGGAGCTTCATTTTCGGTTGTTTGAAATTGGAATCACCTTGTAGTTTCATTCTTGACTCGTTTGAGCCCGGAAACAATTTGTTGCTTTGTTATTGACTAGATTGAAGTTGGAAACAACTTGTAGCTTCATTCCGGACTCGTTTGAAGTTGAAAACAACTTGTAGCTTCATTTTCGGTTGTTTGAAATTGGAATCAACTTGTAGTTTCATTCTTGACTCGTTTGAGCCCGGAAACAACTTGTAGCTTCGTTATTGACTAGATTGAAGTTGGAAACAACTTGCAGCTTCATTCCGAACTCGTTTGAAGTTGAAAACAACTTGGAGCTTCATTTTCGGTTGTTTGAAATTGGAATCACGTTGTAGTTTCATTCTTGACTCGTTTGAGCCCAGAAACAATTTGTAGCTTTGTTGTTATTGACTAGATTGAAGTTGTAAACAACTTGTAGCTTCATTCCGGACTCGTTTGAAGTTGAAAACAACTTGGAGCTTCATTTTCGGTTGTTTGAAATTGGAATCACCTTGTAGTTTCATTCTTGACTCGTTTGAGCCCGGAAACAATTTGTAGCTTTGTTATTGACTAGATTGAAGTTGGAAACAACTTGTAGCTTCATTCCGGACTCGTTTGAAGTTGAAAACAACTTGGAGCTTCATTTTCGGTTGTTTGAAATTGGAATCACCTTGTAGTTTCATTCTTGACTCGTTTGAGCCCGGAAACAATTTGTAGCTTTGTTATTGACTAGATTGAAGTTGGAAACAACTTGTAGCTTCATTCCGGACTCGTTTGAAGTTGAACACAACTTGTAGCTTCATTTTCGGTTGTTTGAAATTGGAATCAACTTGTAGTTTCATTCTTGACTCGTTTGAGCCCGGAAACAAGTTGTAGCTTCGTTATTGACTAGATTGAAGTTGGAAACAACTTGTAGCTTCATTCCGGACTCGTTTGAAGTTGAAAACAACTTGTAACTTCATTTTCGGTTGTTTGAAATTGGAATCACCTTGTAGTTTCATTCTTGACTCGTTCGAGTCCGGAAACAATTTGTAGCTTCATTGTTGACTAGATTGAAGTTGGAAACAACTTGTAGCTTCATTCCGGACTCGTTTGAAGTTGAAAACAACGTGTAGCTTCATTCCGGACTCGTTTGAAGTTGAAAACAACTTGGAGCTTCATTTTCGGTTGTTTTTTTTTTTTTTTTTTTTTGCTAAATGTAAATTTTTATAAAAAATAGGGAAGGTACAAGTCTAGGGGCATACCCCGCGAAAAGAAAGCAAACTACTTAAAGCTCACAATAAAGACAAAAGACAAGAAAGTCTCAATAATCTAATCGATTACACTTGTAAGCTATTTAAATTGGAATCACCTTGTAGTTTCATTCTTGACTCGTTTGAGTCCGGAAACAACTTGTAGCTTCATTATTGACTAGATTGAAGTTGGAAACAACTTGTAGCTTCATTCCGGACTCATTTGAAGTTGAAAACAACTTGTAACTTCATTTTCGGTTGTTTGAAATTGGAATCACCTTGTAGTTTCATTCTTGACTCGTTTGAGCCCGGAAACAATTTGTAGCTTTGTTATTGACTAGATTGAAGTTGGAAACAACTTGTAGCTTCATTCCGGACTCGTTTGAAGTTGAAAACAACTTGGAGCTTCATTTTCGGTTGTTTGAAATTGGAATCACCTTGTAGTTTCATTCTTGACTCGTTTGAGCCCGGAAACAATTTGTAGCTTTGTTATTGACTAGATTGAAGTTGGAAACAAGTTGTAGCTTCATTCCGGACTCGTTTGAAGTTGAAAACAACTTGGAGCTTCATTTTCGGTTGTTTGAAATTGGAATCAACTTGTAGTTTCATTCTTGACTCGTTTGAGCCCGGAAACAAGTTGTAGCTTCGTTATTGACTAGATTGAAGTTGGAAACAACTTGTAGCTTCATTCCGGACTCGTTTGAAGTTGAAAACAACTTGTAACTTCATTTTCGGTTGTTTGAAATTGGAATCACCTTGTAGTTTCATTCTTGACTCGTTCGAGTCCGGAAACAATTTGTAGCTTCATTGTTGACTAGATTGAAGTTGGAAACAACTTGTAGCTTCATTCCGGACTCGTTTGAAGTTGAAAACAACGTGTAGCTTCATTCCGGACTCGTTTGAAGTTGAAAACAACTTGGAGCTTCATTTTCGGTTGTTTTAAATTGGAATCACCTTGTAGTTTCATTCTTGACTCGTTTGAGTCCGGAAACAACTTGTAGCTTCATTATTGACTAGATTGAAGTTGGAAACAACTTGTAGCTTCATTCCGGACTCATTTGAAGTTGAAAACAACTTGTAACTTCATTTTCGGTTGTTTGAAATTGGAATCACCTTGTAGTTTCATTCTTGACTCGTTTGAGCCCGGAAACAATTTGTAGCTTTGTTATTGACTAGATTGAAGTTGGAAACAACTTGTAGCTTCATTCCGGACTCGTTTGAAGTGGAAAACAACTTGGAGCTTCATTTTCGGTTGTTTGAAATTGGAATCACCTTGTAGTTTCATTCTTGACTCGTTGGAGCCCGGAAACAATTTGTAGCTTTGTTATTGACTAGATTGAAGTTGGAAACAACTTGTAGCTTCATTCCGGACTCTTTTGAAGTTGAAAACAACTTGGAGCTTCATTTTCGGTTGTTTGAAATTGGAATCACCTTGTAGTTTCATTCTTGACTCGTTTGAGCCCGGAAACAATTTGTTGCTTTGTTATTGACTAGATTGAAGTTGGAAACAACTTGTAGCTTCATTCCGGACTCGTTTGAAGTTGAAAACAACTTGTAGCTTCATTTTCGGTTGTTTGAAATTGGAATCAACTTGTAGTTTCATTCTTGACTCGTTTGAGCCCGGAAACAACTTGTAGCTTCGTTATTGACTAGATTGAAGTTGGAAACAACTTGCAGCTTCATTCCGAACTCGTTTGAAGTTGAAAACAACTTGGAGCTTCATTTTCGGTTGTTTGAAATTGGAATCACGTTGTAGTTTCATTCTTGACTCGTTTGAGCCCAGAAACAATTTGTAGCTTTGTTGTTATTGACTAGATTGAAGTTGTAAACAACTTGTAGCTTCATTCCGGACTCGTTTGAAGTTGAAAACAACTTGGAGCTTCATTTTCGGTTGTTTGAAATTGGAATCACCTTGTAGTTTCATTCTTGACTCGTTTGAGCCCGGAAACAATTTGTAGCTTTGTTATTGACTAGATTGAAGTTGGAAACAACTTGTAGCTTCATTCCGGACTCGTTTGAAGTTGAAAACAACTTGGAGCTTCATTTTCGGTTGTTTGAAATTGGAATCACCTTGTAGTTTCATTCTTGACTCGTTTGAGCCCGGAAACAATTTGTAGCTTTGTTATTGACTAGATTGAAGTTGGAAACAACTTGTAGCTTCATTCCGGACTCGTTTGAAGTTGAACACAACTTGTAGCTTCATTTTCGGTTGTTTGAAATTGGAATCAACTTGTAGTTTCATTCTTGACTCGTTTGAGCCCGGAAACAAGTTGTAGCTTCGTTATTGACTAGATTGAAGTTGGAAACAACTTGTAGCTTCATTCCGGACTCGTTTGAAGTTGAAAACAACTTGTAACTTCATTTTCGGTTGTTTGAAATTGGAATCACCTTGTAGTTTCATTCTTGACTCGTTCGAGTCCGGAAACAATTTGTAGCTTCATTGTTGACTAGATTGAAGTTGGAAACAACTTGTAGCTTCATTCCGGACTCGTTTGAAGTTGAAAACAACGTGTAGCTTCATTCCGGACTCGTTTGAAGTTGAAAACAACTTGGAGCTTCATTTTCGGTTGTTTTTTTTTTTTTTTTTTTTGCTAAATGTAAATTTTTATAAAAAAGAGGGAAGGTACAAGTCTAGGGGCATACCCCGCGAAAAGAAAGCAAACTACTTAAAGCTCACAATAAAGACAAAAGACAAGAAAGTCTCAATAATCTAATCGATTACACTTGTAAGCTATTTAAATTGGAATCACCTTGTAGTTTCATTCTTGACTCGTTTGAGTCCGGAAACAACTTGTAGCTTCATTATTGACTAGATTGAAGTTGGAAACAACTTGTAGCTTCATTCCGGACTCATTTGAAGTTGAAAACAACTTGTAACTTCATTTTCGGTTGTTTGAAATTGGAATCACCTTGTAGTTTCATTCTTGACTCGTTTGAGCCCGGAAACAATTTGTAGCTTTGTTATTGACTAGATTGAAGTTGGAAACAACTTGTAGCTTCATTCCGGACTCGTTTGAAGTTGAAAACAACTTGGAGCTTCATTTTCGGTTGTTTGAAATTGGAATCACCTTGTAGTTTCATTCTTGACTCGTTTGAGCTCGGAAACAATTTGTAGCTTTGTTATTGACTAGATTGAAGTTGGAAACAACTTGTAGCTTCATTTCGGACTCGTTTGAAGTTGAAAACAACTTGGAGCTTCATTTTCGGTTGTTTGAAATTGGAATCACCTTGTAGTTTCATTCTTGACTCGTTTGAGCCCGGAAACAATTTGTTGCTTTGTTATTGACTAGATTGAAGTTGGAAACAACTTGTAGCTTCATTCCGGACTCGTTTGAAGTTGAAAACAACTTGTAGCTTCATTTTCGGTTGTTTGAAATTGGAATCACCTTGTAGTTTCATTCTTGACTCGTTTGAGCCCGGAAACAATTTGTAGCTTTGTTATTGACTAGATTGAAGTTGGAAACAACTTGTAGCTTCATTCCGGACTCGTTTGAAGTTGAAAACAACTTGGAGCTTCATTTTCGGTTGTTTGAAATTGGAATCACCTTGTAGTTTCATTCTTGACTCGTTTGAGCCCGGAAACAATTTGTAGCTTTGTTATTGACTAGATTGAAGTTGGAAACAACTTGTAGCTTCATTCCGGACTCGTTTGAAGTTGAACACAACTTGTAGCTTCATTTTCGGTTGTTTGAAATTGGAATCAACTTGTAGTTTCATTCTTGACTCGTTTGAGCCCGGAAACAAGTTGTAGCTTCGTTATTGACTAGATTGAAGTTGGAAACAACTTGTAGCTTCATTCCGGACTCGTTTGAAGTTGAAAACAACTTCTAACTTCATTTTCGGTTGTTTGAAATTGGAATCACCTTGTAGTTTCATTCTTGACTCGTTCGAGTCCGGAAACAATTTGTAGCTTCATTGTTGACTAGATTGAAGGTGGAAACAACTTGTAGCTTCATTCCGGACTCGTTTGAAGTTGAAAACAACGTGTAGCTTCATTCCGGACTCGTTTGAAGTTGAAAACAACTTGGAGCTTCATTTTCGGTTGTTTTAAATTCGAATCACCTTGTAGTTTCATTCTTGACTCGTTTGAGCCCGGAAACAATTTGTAGCTTTGTTATTGACTAGATTGAAGTTGGAAACAACTTGTAGCTTCATTCCGAACTCGTTTGAAGTTGAAAACAACTTGGAGCTTCATTTTCGGTTGTTTGAAATTCGAATCACCTTGTAGTTTCATTCTTGACTCGTTTGAGCTCGGAAACAATTTGTTGCTTTGTTATTGACTAGATTGAAGTTGGAAACAACTTGTAGCTTCATTCCGGACTCGTTTGAAGTTGAAAACAATGTGTAGCTTCATTCCGGACTCGTTTGAAGTTGAAAACAACTTGGAGCTTCATTTTCGGTTGTTTTTTTTTTTTTTTTTTTTGCTAAATGTAAATTTTTATAAAAAAGAGGGAAGGTACAAGTCTAGGGGCATACCCCGCGAAAAGAAAGCAAACTACTTAAAGCTCACAATAAAGACAAAAGACAAGAAAGTCTCAATAATCTAATCGATTACACTTGTAAGCTATTTAAATTGGAATCACCTTGTAGTTTCATTCTTGACTCGTTTGAGTCCGGAAACAATTTGTAGCTTTGTTATTGACTAGATTGAAGTTGGAAACAACTTGTAGCTTCATTCCGGACTCATTTGAAGTTGAAAACAACTTGTAGCTTCATTTTCGGTTGTTTGAAATTGGAATCACCTTGTAGTTTCATTCTTGACTCGTTTGAGCCCGGAAACAATTTGTAGCTTTGTTATTGACTAGATTGAAGTTGGAAACAACTTGTAGCTTCATTCCGGACTCGTTTGAAGTTGAACACAACTTGTAGCTTCATTTTCGGTTGTTTGAAATTGGAATCAACTTGTAGTTTCATTCTTGACTCGTTTGAGCCCGGAAACAAGTTGTAGCTTCGTTATTGACTAGATTGAAGTTGGAAACAACTTGTAGCTTCATTCCGGACTCGTTTGAAGTTGAAAACAACTTGTAACTTCATTTTCGGTTGTTTGAAATTGGAATCACCTTGTAGTTTCATTCTTGACTCGTTCGAGTCCGGAAACAATTTGTAGCTTCATTGTTGACTAGATTGAAGTTGGAAACAACTTGTAGCTTCATTCCGGACTCGTTTGAAGTTGAAAACAACGTGTAGCTTCATTCCGGACTCGTTTGAAGTTGAAAACAACTTGGAGCTTCATTTTCGGTTGTTTTTTTTTTTTTTTTTTTTGCTAAATGTAAATTTTTATAAAAAAGAGGGAAGGTACAAGTCTAGGGGCATACCCCGCGAAAAGAAAGCAAACTACTTAAAGCTCACAATAAAGACAAAAGACAAGAAAGTCTCAATAATCTAATCGATTACACTTGTAAGCTATTTAAATTGGAATCACCTTGTAGTTTCATTCTTGACTCGTTTGAGTCCGGAAACAACTTGTAGCTTCATTATTGACTAGATTGAAGTTGGAAACAACTTGTAGCTTCATTCCGGACTCATTTGAAGTTGAAAACAACTTGTAACTTCATTTTCGGTTGTTTGAAATTGGAATCACCTTGTAGTTTCATTCTTGACTCGTTTGAGCCCGGAAACAATTTGTAGCTTTGTTATTGACTAGATTGAAGTTGGAAACAACTTGTAGCTTCATTCCGGACTCGTTTGAAGTTGAAAACAACTTGGAGCTTCATTTTCGGTTGTTTGAAATTGGAATCACCTTGTAGTTTCATTCTTGACTCGTTTGAGCTCGGAAACAATTTGTAGCTTTGTTATTAACTAGATTGAAGTTGGAAACAACTTGTAGCTTCATTTCGGACTCGTTTGAAGTTGAAAACAACTTGGAGCTTCATTTTCGGTTGTTTGAAATTGGAATCACCTTGTAGTTTCATTCTTGACTCGTTTGAGCCCGGAAACAATTTGTTGCTTTGTTATTGACTAGATTGAAGTTGGAAACAACTTGTAGCTTCATTCCGGACTCGTTTGAAGTTGAAAACAACTTGTAGCTTCATTTTCGGTTGTTTGAAATTGGAATCACCTTGTAGTTTCATTCTTGACTCGTTTGAGCCCGGAAACAATTTGTAGCTTTGTTATTGACTAGATTGAAGTTGGAAACAACTTGTAGCTTCATTCCGGACTCGTTTGAAGTTGAAAACAACTTGGAGCTTCATTTTCGGTTGTTTGAAATTGGAATCACCTTGTAGTTTCATTCTTGACTCGTTTGAGCCCGGAAACAATTTGTAGCTTTGTTATTGACTAGATTGAAGTTGGAAACAACTTGTAGCTTCATTCCGGACTCGTTTGAAGTTGAAAACAACTTGTAGCTTCATTTTCGGTTGTTTGAAATTGGAATCACCTTGTAGTTTCATTCTTGACTCGTTTGAGCCCGGAAACAATTTGTAGCTTTGTTATTGACTAGATTGAAGTTGGAAACAACTTGTAGCTTCATTCCGGACTCGTTTGAAGTTGAAAACAACTTGGAGCTTCATTTTCGGTTGTTTGAAATTGGAATCACCTTGTAGTTTCATTCTTGACTCGTTTGAGCCCGGAAACAATTTGTAGCTTTGTTATTGACTAGATTGAAGTTGGAAACAACTTGTAGCTTCATTCCGGACTCGTTTGAAGTTGAAAACAACTTGGAGCTTCATTTTCGGTTGTTTGAAATTGGAATCACCTTGTAGTTTCATTCTTGACTCGTTTGAGCCCGGAAACAATTTGTAGCTTTGTTATTGACTAGATTGAAGTTGGAAACAACTTGTAGCTTCATTCCGGACTCGTTTGAAGTTGAAAACAACTTGTAGCTTCATTTTCGGTTGTTTGAAATTCGAATCACCTTGTAGTTTCATTCTTGACTCGTTTGAGCTCGGAAACAATTTGTTGCTTTGTTATTGACTAGATTGAAGTTGGAAACAACTTGTAGCTTCATTCCGGACTCGTTTGAAGTTGAAAACAATGTGTAGCTTCATTCCGGACTCGTTTGAAGTTGAAAACAACTTGGAGCTTCATTTTCGGTTGTTTTTTTTTTTTTTTTTTTGCTAAATGTAAATTTTTATAAAAAAGAGGGAAGGTACAAGTCTAGGGGCATACCCCGCGAAAAGAAAGCAAACTACTTAAAGCTCACAATAAAGACAAAAGACAAGAAAGTCTCAATAATCTAATCGATTACACTTGTAAGCTATTTAAATTGGAATCACCTTGTAGTTTCATTCTTGACTCGTTTGAGTCCGGAAACAACTTGTAGCTTCATTATTGACTAGATTGAAGTTGGAAACAACTTGTAGCTTCATTCCGGACTCATTTGAAGTTGAAAACAACTTGTAACTTCATTTTCGGTTGTTTGAAATTGGAATCACCTTGTAGTTTCATTCTTGACTCGTTTGAGCCCGGAAACAATTTGTAGCTTTGTTATTGACTAGATTGAAGTTGGAAACAACTTGTAGCTTCATTCCGGACTCGTTTGAAGTTGAAAACAACTTGGAGCTTCATTTTCGGTTGTTTGAAATTGGAATCACCTTGTAGTTTCATTCTTGACTCGTTTGAGCTCGGAAACAATTTGTAGCTTTGTTATTAACTAGATTGAAGTTGGAAACAACTTGTAGCTTCATTTCGGACTCGTTTGAAGTTGAAAACAACTTGGAGCTTCATTTTCGGTTGTTTGAAATTGGAATCACCTTGTAGTTTCATTCTTGACTCGTTTGAGCCCGGAAACAATTTGTTGCTTTGTTATTGACTAGATTGAAGTTGGAAACAACTTGTAGCTTCATTCCGGACTCGTTTGAAGTTGAAAACAACTTGTAGCTTCATTTTCGGTTGTTTGAAATTGGAATCACCTTGTAGTTTCATTCTTGACTCGTTTGAGCCCGGAAACAATTTGTAGCTTTGTTATTGACTAGATTGAAGTTGGAAACAACTTGTAGCTTCATTCCGGACTCGGTTGAAGTTGAAAACAACTTGGAGCTTCATTTTCGGTTGTTTGAAATTGGAATCACCTTGTAGTTTCATTCTTGACTCGTTTGAGCCCGGAAACAATTTGTAGCTTTGTGATTGACTAGATTGAAGTTGGAAACAACTTGTAGCTTCATTCCGGACTCGTTTGAAGTTGAACACAACTTGTAGCTTCATTTTCGGTTGTTTGAAATTGGAATCAACTTGTAGTTTCATTCTTGACTCGTTTGAGCCCGGAAACAAGTTGTAGCTTCGTTATTGACTAGATTGAAGTTGGAAACAACTTGTAGCTTCATTCCGGACTCGTTTGAAGTTGAAAACAACTTCTAACTTCATTTTCGGTTGTTTGAAATTGGAATCACCTTGTAGTTTCATTCTTGACTCGTTCGAGTCCGGAAACAATTTGTAGCTTCATTGTTGACTAGATTGAAGGTGGAAACAACTTGTAGCTTCATTCCGGACTCGTTTGAAGTTGAAAACAACGTGTAGCTTCATTCCGGACTCGTTTGAAGTTGAAAACAACTTGGAGCTTCATTTTCGGTTGTTTTAAATTCGAATCACCTTGTAGTTTCATTCTTGACTCGTTTGAGCCCGGAAACAATTTGTAGCTTTGTTATTGACTAGATTGAAGTTGGAAACAACTTGTAGCTTCATTCCGAACTCGTTTGAAGTTGAAAACAACTTGGAGCTTCATTTTCGGTTGTTTGAAATTCGAATCACCTTGTAGTTTCATTCTTGACTCGTTTGAGCTCGGAAACAATTTGTTGCTTTGTTATTGACTAGATTGAAGTTGGAAACAACTTGTAGCTTCATTCCGGACTCGTTTGAAGTTGAAAACAACTTGTAGCTTCATTTTCGGTTGTTTGAAATTGGAATCACCTTGTAGTTTCATTCTTGACTCGTTTGAGCCCGGAAACAATTTGTAGCTTTGTTATTGACTAGATTGAAGTTGGAAACAACTTGTAGCTTCATTCCGGACTCGTTTGAAGTTGAAAACAACTTGGAGCTTCATTTTCGGTTGTTTGAAATTGGAATCACCTTGTAGTTTCATTCTTGACTCGTTTGAGCCCGGAAACAATTTGTAGCTTTGTTATTGACTAGATTGAAGTTGGAAACAACTTGTAGCTTCATTCCGGACTCGTTTGAAGTTGAAAACAACTTGTAGCTTCATTTTCGGTTGTTTGAAATTGGAATCAACTTGTAGTTTCATTCTTGACTCGTTTGAGCCCGGAAACAAGTTGTAGCTTCGTTATTGACTAGATTGAAGTTGGAAACAACTTGTAGCTTCATTCCGGACTCGTTTGAAGTTGAAAACAACTTGGAGCTTCATTTTCGGTTGTTTGAAATTGGAATCACCTTGTAGTTTCATTCTTGACTCGTTTGAGCCCGGAAACAATTTGTAGCTTTGTTATTGACTAGATTGAAGTTGGAAACAACTTGTAGCTTCATTCCGGACTCGTTTGAAGTTGAAAACAACTTGTAGCTTCATTTTCGGTTGTTTGAAATTGGAATCACCTTGTAGTTTCATTCTTGACTCGTTTGAGCCCGGAAACAATTTGTAGCTTTGTTATTGACTAGATTGAAGTTGGAAACAACTTGTAGCTTCATTCCGGACTCGTTTGAAGTTGAAAACAACTTGGAGCTTCATTTTCGGTTGTTTGAAATTGGAATCACCTTGTAGTTTCATTCTTGACTCGTTTGAGCCCGGAAACAATTTGTAGCTTTGTTATTGACTAGATTGAAGTTGGAAACAACTTGTAGCTTCATTCCGGACTCGTTTGAAGTTGAAAACAACTTGGAGCTTCATTTTCGGTTGTTTGAAATTGGAATCACCTTGTAGTTTCATTCTTGACTCGTTTGAGCCCGGAAACAATTTGTAGCTTTGTTATTGACTAGATTGAAGTTGGAAACAACTTGTAGCTTCATTCCGGACTCGTTTGAAGTTGAAAACAACTTGGAGCTTCATTTTCGGTTGTTTGAAATTGGAATCACCTTGTAGTTTCATTCTTGACTCGTTTGAGCCCGGAAACAATTTGTAGCTTTGTTATTGACTAGATTGAAGTTGGAAACAACTTGTAGCTTCATTCCGGACTCGTTTGAAGTTGAAAACAACTTGTAGCTTCATTTTCGGTTGTTTGAAATTGGAATCACCTTGTAGTTTCATTCTTGACTCGTTTGAGCCCGGAAACAATTTGTAGCTTTGTTATTGACTAGATTGAAGTTGGAAACAACTTGTAGCTTCATTCCGGACTCGTTTGAAGTTGAAAACAACTTGTAGCTTCATTTTCGGTTGTTTGAAATTGGAATCACCTTGTAGTTTCATTCTTGACTCGTTTGAGCCCGGAAACAATTTGTAGCTTTGTTATTGACTAGATTGAAGTTGGAAACAACTTGTAGCTTCATTCCGGACTCGTTTGAAGTTGAAAACAACTTGGAGCTTCATTTTCGGTTGTTTGAAATTGGAATCACCTTGTAGTTTCATTCTTGACTCGTTTGAGCCCGGAAACAATTTGTAGCTTTGTTATTGACTAGATTGAAGTTGGAAACAACTTGTAGCTTCATTCCGGACTCGTTTGAAGTTGAAAACAACTTGGAGCTTCATTTTCGGTTGTTTGAAATTGGAATCACCTTGTAGTTTCATTCTTGACTCGTTTGAGCCCGGAAACAATTTGTAGCTTTGTTATTGACTAGATTGAAGTTGGAAACAACTTGTAGCTTCATTCCGGACTCGTTTGAAGTTGAAAACAACTTGTAGCTTCATTTTCGGTTGTTTGAAATTGGAATCACCTTGTAGTTTCATTCTTGACTCGTTTGAGCCCGGAAACAATTTGTAGCTTTGTTATTGACTAGATTGAAGTTGGAAACAACTTGTAGCTTCATTCCGGACTCGTTTGAAGTTGAAAACAACTTGGAGCTTCATTTTCGGTTGTTTGAAATTGGAATCACCTTGTAGTTTCATTCTTGACTCGTTTGAGCCCGGAAACAATTTGTAGCTTTGTTATTGACTAGATTGAAGTTGGAAACAACTTGTAGCTTCATTCCGGACTCGTTTGAAGTTGAAAACAACTTGTAGCTTCATTTTCGGTTGTTTGAAATTGGAATCACCTTGTAGTTTCATTCTTGACTCGTTTGAGCCCGGAAACAATTTGTAGCTTTGTTATTGACTAGATTGAAGTTGGAAACAACTTGTAGCTTCATTCCGGACTCGTTTGAAGTTGAAAACAACTTGGAGCTTCATTTTCGGTTGTTTGAAATTGGAATCACCTTGTAGTTTCATTCTTGACTCGTTTGAGCCCGGAAACAATTTGTAGCTTTGTTATTGACTAGATTGAAGTTGGAAACAACTTGTAGCTTCATTCCGGACTCGTTTGAAGTTGAAAACAACTTGGAGCTTCATTTTCGGTTGTTTGAAATTGGAATCACCTTGTAGTTTCATTCTTGACTCGTTTGAGCCCGGAAACAATTTGTAGCTTTGTTATTGACTAGATTGAAGTTGGAAACAACTTGTAGCTTCATTCCGGACTCGTTTGAAGTTGAAAACAACTTGGAGCTTCATTTTCGGTTGTTTGAAATTGGAATCACCTTGTAGTTTCATTCTTGACTCGTTTGAGCCCGGAAACAATTTGTAGCTTTGTTATTGACTAGATTGAAGTTGGAAACAACTTGTAGCTTCATTCCGGACTCGTTTGAAGTTGAAAACAACTTGTAGCTTCATTTTCGGTTGTTTGAAATTGGAATCACCTTGTAGTTTCATTCTTGACTCGTTTGAGCCCGGAAACAATTTGTAGCTTTGTTATTGACTAGATTGAAGTTGGAAACAACTTGTAGCTTCATTCCGGACTCGTTTGAAGTTGAAAACAACTTGTAGCTTCATTTTCGGTTGTTTGAAATTGGAATCACCTTGTAGTTTCATTCTTGACTCGTTTGAGTCCGGAAACAATTTGTAGCTTCATTGTTGACTAGATTGAAGTTGGAAACAACTTGTAGCTTCATTCCGGACTCGTTGAAGTGAAAACAACTTGTAGCTTCATTCCGGACTCGTTTGAAGTTGAAAACAACTTGGAGCTTCATTTTCGGTTGTTTTAAATTGGAATCACCTTGTAGTTTCATTCTTGACTCGTTTGAGTCCGGAAACAACTTGTAGCTTCATTATTGACTAGATTGAAGTTGGAAACAACTTGTAGCTTCATTCCGGACTCATTTGAAGTTGAAAACAACTTGTAACTTCATTTTCGGTTGTTTGAAATTGGAATCACCTTGTAGTTTCATTCTTGACTCGTTTGAGCCCGGAAACAATTTGTAGCTTTGTTATTGACTAGATTGAAGTTGGAAACAACTTGTAGCTTCATTCCGGACTCGTTTGAAGTTGAAAACAACTTGGAGCTTCATTTTCGGTTGTTTGAAATTGGAATCACCTTGTAGTTTCATTCTTGACTCGTTTGAGCCCGGAAACAATTTGTAGCTTTGTTATTGACTAGATTGAAGTTGGAAACAACTTGTAGCTTCATTCCGGACTCGTTTGAAGTTGAAAACAACTTGGAGCTTCATTTTCGGTTGTTTGAAATTGGAATCACCTTGTAGTTTCATTCTTGACTCGTTTGAGCCCGGAAACAATTTGTAGCTTTGTTATTGACTAGATTGAAGTTGGAAACAACTTGTAGCTTCATTCCGGACTCGTTTGAAGTTGAAAACAACTTGTAGCTTCATTTTCGGTTGTTTGAAATTGGAATCACCTTGTAGTTTCATTCTTGACTCGTTTGAGCCCGGAAACAATTTGTAGCTTCGTTATTGACTAGATTGAAGTTGGAAACAACTTGTAGCTTCATTCCGGACTCGTTTGAAGTTGAAAACAACTTGGAGCTTCATTTTCGGTTGTTTGAAATTGGAATCACCTTGTAGTTTCATTCTTGACTCGTTTGAGCCCGGAAACAATTTGTAGCTTTGTTATTGACTAGATTGAAGTTGGAAACAACTTGTAGCTTCATTCCGGACTCGTTTGAAGTTGAAAACAACTTGGAGCTTCATTTTCGGTTGTTTGAAATTGGAATCACCTTGTAGTTTCATTCTTGACTCGTTTGAGCCCGGAAACAATTTGTAGCTTTGTTATTGACTAGATTGAAGTTGGAAACAACTTGTAGCTTCATTCCGGACTCGTTTGAAGTTGAAAACAACTTGGAGCTTCATTTTCGGTTGTTTGAAATTGGAATCACCTTGTAGTTTCATTCTTGACTCGTTTGAGCCCGGAAACAATTTGTAGCTTTGTTATTGACTAGATTGAAGTTGGAAACAACTTGTAGCTTCATTCCGGACTCGTTTGAAGTTGAAAACAACTTGTAGCTTCATTTTCGGTTGTTTGAAATTGGAATCACCTTGTAGTTTCATTCTTGACTCGTTTGAGCCCGGAAACAATTTGTAGCTTCGTTATTGACTAGATTGAAGTTGGAAACAACTTGTAGCTTCATTCCGGACTCGTTTGAAGTTGAAAACAACTTGTAACTTCATTTTCGGTTGTTTGAAATTGGAATCACCTTGTAGTTTCATTCTTGACTCGTTTGAGTCCGGAAACAATTTGTAGCTTATTGACTAGATTGAAGTTGGAAACAACTTGTAGCTTCATTCCGACTCGTTGAAGTTGAAACAACGTGTAGCTTCATTCCGGACTCGTTTGAAGTTGAAAACAACTTGGAGCTTCATTTTCGGTTGTTTGAAATTGGAATCACCTTGTAGTTTCATTCTTGACTCGTTTGAGCCGGAAACAACTTGTAGCTTCGTTATTGACTAGATTGAAGTTGGAAACAACTTGTAGCTTCATTCCGGACTCGTTTGAAGTTGAAAACAACTTGTAGCTTCATTTTCGGTTGTTTGAAATTGGAATCACCTTGTAGTTTCATTCTTGACTCGTTTGAGCCCGGAAACAATTTGTAGCTTTGTTATTGACTAGATTGAAGTTGGAAACAACTTGTAGCTTCATTCCGGACTCGTTTGAAGTTGAAAACAACTTGGAGCTTCATTTTCGGTTGTTTGAAATTGGAATCACCTTGTAGTTTCATTCTTGACTCGTTTGAGCCCGGAAACAATTTGTAGCTTTGTTATTGACTAGATTGAAGTTGGAAACAACTTGTAGCTTCATTCCGGACTCGTTTGAAGTTGAAAACAACTTGGAGCTTCATTTTCGGTTGTTTGAAATTGGAATCACCTTGTAGTTTCATTCTTGACTCGTTTGAGCCCGGAAACAATTTGTAGCTTTGTTATTGACTAGATTGAAGTTGGAAACAACTTGTAGCTTCATTCCGGACTCGTTTGAAGTTGAAAACAACTTGTAGCTTCATTTTCGGTTGTTTGAAATTGGAATCACCTTGTAGTTTCATTCTTGACTCGTTTGAGCCCGGAAACAATTTGTAGCTTGTTATTGACTAGATTGAAGTTGGAAACAACTTGTAGCTTCATTCCGGACTCGGTTGAAGTTGAAAACAACTTGGAGCTTCATTTTCGGTTGTTTGAAATTGGAATCACCTTGTAGTTTCATTCTTGACTCGTTTGAGCCCGGAAACAATTTGTAGCTTTGTGATTGACTAGATTGAAGTTGGAAACAACTTGTAGCTTCATTCCGGACTCGTTTGAAGTTGAACACAACTTGTAGCTTCATTTTCGGTTGTTTGAAATTGGAATCACCTTGTAGTTTCATTCTTGACTCGTTTGAGCCCGGAAACAATTTGTAGCTTCGTTATTGACTAGATTGAAGTTGGAAACAACTTGTAGCTTCATTCCGGACTCGTTTGAAGTTGAAAACAACTTGGAGCTTCATTTTCGGTTGTTTGAAATTGGAATCACCTTGTAGTTTCATTCTTGACTCGTTTGAGCCCGGAAACAATTTGTAGCTTTGTTATTGACTAGATTGAAGTTGGAAACAACTTGTAGCTTCATTCCGGACTCGTTTGAAGTTGAAAACAACTTGGAGCTTCATTTTCGGTTGTTTGAAATTGGAATCACCTTGTAGTTTCATTCTTGACTCGTTTGAGCCCGGAAACAATTTGTAGCTTTGTTATTGACTAGATTGAAGTTGGAAACAACTTGTAGCTTCATTCCGGACTCGTTTGAAGTTGAAAACAACTTGGAGCTTCATTTTCGGTTGTTTGAAATTGGAATCACCTTGTAGTTTCATTCTTGACTCGTTTGAGCCCGGAAACAATTTGTAGCTTTGTTATTGACTAGATTGAAGTTGGAAACAACTTGTAGCTTCATTCCGGACTCGTTTGAAGTTGAAAACAACTTGTAGCTTCATTTTCGGTTGTTTGAAATTGGAATCACCTTGTAGTTTCATTCTTGACTCGTTTGAGCCCGGAAACAATTTGTAGCTTTGTTATTGACTAGATTGAAGTTGGAAACAACTTGTAGCTTCATTCCGGACTCGTTTGAAGTTGAAAACAACTTGGAGCTTCATTTTCGGTTGTTTGAAATTGGAATCACCTTGTAGTTTCATTCTTGACTCGTTTGAGCCCGGAAACAATTTGTAGCTTTGTTATTGACTAGATTGAAGTTGGAAACAACTTGTAGCTTCATTCCGGACTCGTTTGAAGTTGAAAACAACTTGTAGCTTCATTTTCGGTTGTTTGAAATTGGAATCAACTTGTAGTTTCATTCTTGACTCGTTTGAGCCCGGAAACAATTTGTAGCTTCGTTATTGACTAGATTGAAGTTGGAAACAACTTGTAGCTTCATTCCGGACTCGTTTGAAGTTGAAAACAACTTGTAGCTTCATTTTCGGTTGTTTGAAATTGGAATCACCTTGTAGTTTCATTCTTGACTCGTTCGAGTCCGGAAACAATTTGTAGCTTCATTGTTGACTAGATTGAAGTTGGAAACAACTTGTAGCTTCATTCCGGACTCGTTTGAAGTTGAAAACAACGTGTAGCTTCATTCCGGACTCGTTTGAAGTTGAAAACAACTTGGAGCTTCATTTTCGGTTGTTTTAAATTGGAATCACCTTGTAGTTTCATTCTTGACTCGTTTGAGTCCGGAAACAACTTGTAGCTTCATTATTGACTAGATTGAAGTTGGAAACAACTTGTAGCTTCATTCCGGACTCATTTGAAGTTGAAAACAACTTGTAACTTCATTTTCGGTTGTTTGAAATTGGAATCACCTTGTAGTTTCATTCTTGACTCGTTTGAGCCCGGAAACAATTTGTAGCTTTGTTATTGACTAGATTGAAGTTGGAAACAACTTGTAGCTTCATTCCGGACTCGTTTGAAGTTGAAAACAACTTGGAGCTTCATTTTCGGTTGTTTGAAATTGGAATCACCTTGTAGTTTCATTCTTGACTCGTTTGAGCCCGGAAACAATTTGTAGCTTTGTTATTGACTAGATTGAAGTTGGAAACAACTTGTAGCTTCATTCCGGACTCGTTTGAAGTTGAAAACAACTTGGAGCTTCATTTTCGGTTGTTTGAAATTGGAATCACCTTGTAGTTTCATTCTTGACTCGTTTGAGCCCGGAAACAATTTGTTGCTTTGTTATTGACTAGATTGAAGTTGGAAACAACTTGTAGCTTCATTCCGGACTCGTTTGAAGTTGAAAACAACTTGTAGCTTCATTTTCGGTTGTTTGAAATTGGAATCACTTGTAGTTTCATTCTTGACTCGTTTGAGCCCGGAAACAATTTGTAGCTTCGTTATTGACTAGATTGAAGTTGGAAACAACTTGTAGCTTCATTCCGAACTCGTTTGAAGTTGAAAACAACTTGGAGCTTCATTTTCGGTTGTTTGAAATTGGAATCACCTTGTAGTTTCATTCTTGACTCGTTTGAGCCCGGAAACAATTTGTAGCTTTGTTATTGACTAGATTGAAGTTGGAAACAACTTGTAGCTTCATTCCGGACTCGTTTGAAGTTGAAAACAACTTGGAGCTTCATTTTCGGTTGTTTGAAATTGGAATCACCTTGTAGTTTCATTCTTGACTCGTTTGAGCCCGGAAACAATTTGTAGCTTTGTTATTGACTAGATTGAAGTTGGAAACAACTTGTAGCTTCATTCCGGACTCGTTTGAAGTTGAAAACAACTTGTAGCTTCATTTTCGGTTGTTTGAAATTGGAATCACCTTGTAGTTTCATTCTTGACTCGTTTGAGCCCGGAAACAATTTGTAGCTTCGTTATTGACTAGATTGAAGTTGGAAACAACTTGTAGCTTCATTCCGGACTCGTTTGAAGTTGAAAACAACTTGTAACTTCATTTTCGGTTGTTTGAAATTGGAATCACCTTGTAGTTTCATTCTTGACTCGTTCGAGTCCGGAAACAATTTGTAGCTTCATTGATTGACTAGATTGAAGTTGGAAACAACTTGTAGCTTCATTCCGGACTCGTTTGAAGTTGAAAACAACGTGTAGCTTCATTCCGGACTCGTTTGAAGTTGAAAACAACTTGGAGCTTCATTTTCGGTTGTTTAAATTGGAATCACCTTGTAGTTTCATTCTTGACTCGTTTGAGTCCGGAAACAACTTGTAGCTTCATTATTGACTAGATTGAAGTTGGAAACAACTTGTAGCTTCATTCCGGACTCATTGAAGTTGAAAACAACTTGTAACTTCATTTTCGGTTGTTTGAAATTTGAATCACCTTGTAGTTTCATTCTTGACTCGTTTGAGCCCGGAAACAATTTGTAGCTTTGTTATTGACTAGATTGAAGTTGGAAACAACTTGTAGCTTCATTCCGGACTCGTTTGAAGTGGAAAACAACTTGGAGCTTCATTTTCGGTTGTTTGAAATTGGAATCACCTTGTAGTTTCATTCTTGACTCGTTGAGCCCGGAAACAATTTGTAGCTTTGTTATTGACTAGATTGAAGTTGGAAACAACTTGTAGCTTCATTCCGGACTCGTTTGAAGTTGAAAACAACTTGGAGCTTCATTTTCGGTTGTTTGAAATTGGAATCACCTTGTAGTTTCATTCTTGACTCGTTTGAGCCCGGAAACAATTTGTTGCTTTGTTATTGACTAGATTGAAGTTGGAAACAACTTGTAGCTTCATTCCGGACTCGTTTGAAGTTGAAAACAACTTGGAGCTTCATTTTCGGTTGTTTGAAATTGGAATCACCTTGTAGTTCATTCTTGACTCGTTTGAGCCCGGAAACAATTTGTAGCTTTGTTATTGACTAGATTGAAGTTGGAAACAACTTGTAGCTTCATTCCGGACTCGTTTGAAGTTGAAAACAACTTGGAGCTTCATTTTCGGTTGTTTGAAATTGGAATCACCTTGTAGTTTCATTCTTGACTCGTTTGAGCCCGGAAACAATTTGTAGCTTTGTTATTGACTAGATTGAAGTTGGAAACAACTTGTAGCTTCATTCCGGACTCGTTTGAAGTTGAACACAACTTGGAGCTTCATTTTCGGTTGTTTGAAATTGGAATCACCTTGTAGTTTCATTCTTGACTCGTTTGAGCCCGGAAACAATTTGTAGCTTGTTATTGACTAGATTGAAGTTGGAAACAACTTGTAGCTTCATTCCGGACTCGTTTGAAGTTGAAAACAACTTGAGCTTCATTTCGGTTGTTTGAAATTGGAATCACCTTGTAGTTTCATTCTTGACTCGTTTGAGCCCGGAAACAATTTGTAGCTTCGTTATTGACTAGATTGAAGTTGGAAACAACTTGTAGCTTCATTCCGGACTCGTTTGAAGTTGAAAACAACTTGGAGCTTCATTTTCGGTTGTTTGAAATTGGAATCACCTTGTAGTTTCATTCTTGACTCGTTTGAGCCGGAAACAATTTGTAGCTTTGTTATTGACTAGATTGAAGTTGGAAACAACTTGTAGCTTCATTCCGGACTCGTTTGAAGTTGAAAACAACTTGTAGCTTCATTTTCGGTTGTTTGAAATTGGAATCACCTTGTAGTTTCATTCTTGACTCGTTTGAGCCCGGAAACAATTTGTAGCTTTGTTATTGACTAGATTGAAGTTGGAAACAACTTGTAGCTTCATTCCGGACTCGTTTGAAGTTGAAAACAACTTGGAGCTTCATTTTCGGTTGTTTGAAATTGGAATCACCTTGTAGTTTCATTCTTGACTCGTTTGAGCCCGGAAACAATTTGTAGCTTTGTTATTGACTAGATTGAAGTTGGAAACAACTTGTAGCTTCATTCCGGACTCGTTTGAAGTTGAAAACAACTTGGAGCTTCATTTTCGGTTGTTTGAAATTGGAATCACCTTGTAGTTTCATTCTTGACTCGTTTGAGCCCGGAAACAATTTGTAGCTTTGTTATTGACTAGATTGAAGTTGGAAACAACTTGTAGCTTCATTCCGGACTCGTTTGAAGTTGAAAACAACTTGGAGCTTCATTTTCGGTTGTTTGAAATTGGAATCACCTTGTAGTTTCATTCTTGACTCGTTTGAGCCCGGAAACAATTTGTAGCTTTGTTATTGACTAGATTGAAGTTGGAAACAACTTGTAGCTTCATTCCGGACTCGTTTGAAGTTGAAAACAACTTGGAGCTTCATTTTCGGTTGTTTGAAATTGGAATCACCTTGTAGTTTCATTCTTGACTCGTTTGAGCCCGGAAACAATTTGTAGCTTTGTTATTGACTAGATTGAAGTTGGAAACAACTTGTAGCTTCATTCCGGACTCGTTTGAAGTTGAAAACAACTTGTAGCTTCATTTTCGGTTGTTTGAAATTGGAATCAACTTGTAGTTTCATTCTTGACTCGTTTGAGCCCGGAAACAAGTTGTAGCTTCGTTATTGACTAGATTGAAGTTGGAAACAACTTGTAGCTTCATTCCGGACTCGTTTGAAGTTGAAAACAACTTGTAACTTCATTTTCGGTTGTTTGAAATTGGAATCACCTTGTAGTTTCATTCTTGACTCGTTCGAGTCCGGAAACAATTTGTAGCTTCATTGTTGACTAGATTGAAGTTGGAAACAACTTGTAGCTTCATTCCGGACTCGTTTGAAGTTGAAAACAACGTGTAGCTTCATTCCGGACTCGTTTGAAGTTGAAAACAACTTGGAGCTTCATTTTCGGTTGTTTTAAATTGGAATCACCTTGTAGTTTCATTCTTGACTCGTTTGAGCCGGAAACAACTTGTAGCTTCATTATTGACTAGATTGAAGTTGGAAACAACTTGTAGCTTCATTCCGGACTCATTTGAAGTTGAAAACAACTTGTAACTTCATTTTCGGTTGTTTGAAATTGGAATCACCTTGTAGTTTCATTCTTGACTCGTTTGAGCCCGGAAACAATTTGTAGCTTTGTTATTGACTAGATTGAAGTTGGAAACAACTTGTAGCTTCATTCCGGACTCGTTTGAAGTGGAAAACAACTTGGAGCTTCATTTTCGGTTGTTTGAAATTGGAATCACCTTGTAGTTTCATTCTTGACTCGTTGGAGCCCGGAAACAATTTGTAGCTTTGTTATTGACTAGATTGAAGTTGGAAACAACTTGTAGCTTCATTCCGGACTCGTTTGAAGTTGAAAACAACTTGGAGCTTCATTTTCGGTTGTTTGAAATTGGAATCACCTTGTAGTTTCATTCTTGACTCGTTTGAGCCCGGAAACAATTTGTTGCTTTGTTATTGACTAGATTGAAGTTGGAAACAACTTGTAGCTTCATTCCGGACTCGTTTGAAGTTGAAAACAACTTGTAGCTTCATTTTCGGTTGTTTGAAATTGGAATCAACTTGTAGTTTCATTCTTGACTCGTTTGAGCCCGGAACAACTTGTAGCTTCGTTATTGACTAGATTGAAGTTGGAAACAACTTGCAGCTTCATTCCGAACTCGTTTGAAGTTGAAAACAACTTGGAGCTTCATTTTCGGTTGTTTGAAATTGGAATCACGTTGTAGTTTCATTCTTGACTCGTTTGAGCCCAGAAACAATTTGTAGCTTTGTTGTTATTGACTAGATTGAAGTTGTAAACAACTTGTAGCTTCATTCCGGACTCGTTTGAAGTTGAAAACAACTTGGAGCTTCATTTTCGGTTGTTTGAAATTGGAATCACCTTGTAGTTTCATTCTTGACTCGTTTGAGCCCGGAAACAATTTGTAGCTTTGTTATTGACTAGATTGAAGTTGGAAACAACTTGTAGCTTCATTCCGGACTCGTTTGAAGTTGAAAACAACTTGGAGCTTCATTTTCGGTTGTTTGAAATTGGAATCACCTTGTAGTTTCATTCTTGACTCGTTTGAGCCCGGAAACAATTTGTAGCTTTGTTATTGACTAGATTGAAGTTGGAAACAACTTGTAGCTTCATTCCGGACTCGTTTGAAGTTGAACACAACTTGTAGCTTCATTTTCGGTTGTTTGAAATTGGAATCAACTTGTAGTTTCATTCTTGACTCGTTTGAGCCCGGAAACAAGTTGTAGCTTCGTTATTGACTAGATTGAAGTTGGAAACAACTTGTAGCTTCATTCCGGACTCGTTTGAAGTTGAAAACAACTTGTAACTTCATTTTCGGTTGTTTGAAATTGGAATCACCTTGTAGTTTCATTCTTGACTCGTTCGAGTCCGGAAACAATTTGTAGCTTCATTGTTGACTAGATTGAAGTTGGAAACAACTTGTAGCTTCATTCCGGACTCGTTTGAAGTTGAAAACAACGTGTAGCTTCATCCGGACTCGTTTGAAGTTGAAAACAACTTGGAGCTTCATTTTCGGTTGTTTTTTTTTTTTTTTTTTTTTGCTAAATGTAAATTTTTATAAAAAAGAGGGAAGGTACAAGTCTAGGGGCATACCCCGCGAAAAGAAAGCAAACTACTTAAAGCTCATAAAGACAAAAGACAAGAAAGTCTCAATATCTAATCGATTACACTTGTAAGCTATTAAATTGGAATCACCTTGTAGTTTCATTCTTGACTCGTTTGAGTCCGGAAACAATTGTAGCTTCATTATTGACTAGATTGAAGTTGGAAACAACTTGTAGCTTCATTCCGGACTCGTTTGAAGTTGAAAACAACTTGTAGCTTCATTTTCGGTTGTTTGAAATTGGAATCACCTTGTAGTTTCATTCTTGACTCGTTTGAGCCCGGAAACAATTTGTAGCTTTGTTATTGACTAGATTGAAGTTGGAAACAACTTGTAGCTTCATTCCGGACTCGTTTGAAGTTGAAAACAACTTGGAGCTTCATTTTCGGTTGTTTGAAATTGGAATCACCTTGTAGTTTCATTCTTGACTCGTTTGAGCCCGGAAACAATTTGTAGCTTTGTTATTGACTAGATTGAAGTTGGAAACAACTTGTAGCTCATTCCGGACTCGTTTGAAGTTGAAAACAACTTGTAGCTTCATTTTCGGTTGTTTGAAATTGGAATCACCTTGTAGTTTCATTCTTGACTCGTTGAGCCCGGAAACAATTTGTAGCTTTGTTATTGACTAGATTGAAGTTGGAAACAACTTGTAGCTTCATTCCGGACTCGTTTGAAGTTGAAAACAACTTGGAGCTTCATTTTCGGTTGTTTGAAATTGGAATCACCTTGTAGTTTCATTCTTGACTCGTTTGAGCCCGAGGAAACAATTTGTAGCTTTGTTATTGACTAGATTGAAGTTGGAAACAACTTGTAGCTTCATTCCGGACTCGTTTGAAGTTGAAAACAACTTGGAGCTTCATTTTCGGTTGTTTTGAAATTGGAATCAACCTTGTAGTTTCATTCTTGACTCGTTTGAGCCCGGAAACAATTTGTAGCTTCGTTATTGACTAGATTGAAGTTGGAAACAACTTGTAGCTTCATTCCGGACTCGTTTGAAGTTGAAAACAACTTGTAACTTCATTTTCGGTTGTTTGAAATTGGAATCACCTTGTAGTTTCATTCTTGACTCGTTCGAGTCCGGAAACAATTTGTAGCTTCATTGTTGACTAGATTGAAGTGGAAACAACTTGTAGCTTCATTCCGGACTCGTTTGAAGTTGAAAACAACGTGTAGCTTCATTCCGGACTCGTTTGAAGTTGAAAACAACTTGGAGCTTCATTTTCGGTTGTTTAAATTGGAATCACCTTGTAGTTTCATTCTTGACTCGTTTGAGTCCGGAAACAACTTGTAGCTTCATTATTGACTAGATTGAAGTTGGAAACAACTTGTAGCTTCATTCCGGACTCATTTGAAGTTGAAAACAACTTGTAACTTCATTTTCGGTTGTTTGAAATTGGAATCACCTTGTAGTTTCATTCTTGACTCGTTTGAGCCCGGAAACAATTTGTAGCTTTGTTATTGACTAGATTGAAGTTGGAAACAACTTGTAGCTTCATTCCGGACTCGTTTGAAGTGGAAAACAACTTGGAGCTTCATTTTCGGTTGTTTGAAATTGGAATCACCTTGTAGTTTCATTCTTGACTCGTTTGAGCCCGGAAACAATTTGTAGCTTGTTATTGACTAGATTGAAGTTGGAAACAACTTGTAGCTTCATTCCGGACTCGTTTGAAGTTGAAAACAACTTGGAGCTTCATTTTCGGTTGTTTGAAATTGGAATCACCTTGTAGTTTCATTCTTGACTCGTTTGAGCCCGGAAACAATTTGTTGCTTTGTTATTGACTAGATTGAAGTTGGAAACAACTTGTAGCTTCATTCCGGACTCGTTTGAAGTTGAAAACAACTTGTAGCTTCATTTTCGGTTGTTTGAAATTGGAATCAACTTGTAGTTTCATTCTTGACTCGTTTGAGCCCGGAAACAACTTGTAGCTTCGTTATTGACTAGATTGAAGTTGGAAACAACTTGCAGCTTCATTCCGAACTCGTTTGAAGTTGAAAACAACTTGGAGCTTCATTTTCGGTTGTTTGAAATTGGAATCAAGTTGTAGTTTCATTCTTGACTCGTTTGAGCCCAGAAACAATTTGTAGCTTTGTTGTTATTGACTCGATTGAAGTTGTAAAAACTTGTAGCTTCATTCCGGACTCGTTTGAAGTTGAAAACAACTTGGAGCTTCATTTTCGGTTGTTTGAAATTGGAATCACCTTGTAGTTTCATTCTTGACTCGTTTGAGCCCGGAAACAATTTGTAGCTTTGTTATTGACTAGATGAAGTTGGAAACAACTTGTAGCTTCATTCCGGACTCGTTTGAAGTTGAAAAAACTTGGAGCTTCATTTCGGTTGTTTGAAATTGGAATCACCTTGTAGTTTCATTCTTGACTCGTTTGAGCCCGGAAACAATTGTAGCTTTGTTATTGACTAGATTGAAGTTGGAAACAACTTGTAGCTTCATTCCGGACTCGTTTGAAGTTGAACACAACTTGTAGCTTCATTTTCGTTGTTTGAAATTGGAATCAACCTTGTAGTTTCATTCTTGACTCGTTTGAGCCCGGAAACAAGTTGTAGCTTCGTTATTGACTAGATTGAAGTTGGAAACAACTTGTAGCTTCATTCCGGACTCGTTTGAAGTTGAAAACAACTTGTAACTTCATTTCGTGTTTGAAATTGGAATCACCTTGTAGTTTCATTCTTGACTCGTTCGAGTCCGGAAACAATTTGTAGCTTCATTGTTGACTAGATTGAAGTGGAAACAACTTGTAGCTTCATTCCGGACTCGTTTGAAGTTGAAAACAAAGTGTAGCTTCATTCCGGACTCGTTTTGAAGTTGAAAACAACTTGGAGCTTCATTTTCGGTTGTTTTTTTTTTTTTTTTTTTTTGCAATGTAAATTTTTATTAAAAAAGAGGAAGGTACAAGTCTAGGGGCATACCCGCGAAAAGAAAGCAAACTACTTAAAGCTCACAATAAAGACAAAAGACAAGAAAGTCTCAATAATCTAATCGATTACACTTGTAAGCTATTTAAATTGGAATCACCTTGTAGTTTCATTCTTGACTCGTTTGAGTCCGGAAACAACTTGTAGCTTCATTATGACTAGATTGAAGTGGAAACAACTTGTAGCTTCATTCCGGACTCATTTGAAGTTGAAAACAACTTGTAACTTCATTTTCGGGTTGTTTGAAATTGGAATCACCTTGTAGTTTCATTCTTGACTCGTTTGAGCCCGGAAACAATTTGTAGCTTGTTATGACTAGATTGAAGTTGGAAACAACTTGTAGCTTCATTCCGGACTCGTTTGAAGTGAAAACAACTTGAGCTTCATTTTCGGTTGTTTGAAATTGGAATCACCTTGTAGTTCATTCTGACTCGTTGAGCTCGGAACAATTTGTAGCTTTGTTATTAACTATGATTGAAGTGGAAACAACCTTGTAGCTTCATTTCGGACTCGTTTGAAGTTGAAAAAAACTTGAGCTTCATTTTCGGTTGTTTGAAATGGAATCACCTTGTAGTTTCATTCTTGACTCGTTGAGCCCGGAAACCAATTTGTAGCTTGTTATTGACTAGATTGAAGTTGGAAACAACTTGTAGCTTCATTCCGGACTCGTTGAAGTTGAAACAACTTGGAGCTCATTTTCGGTTGTTTGAAATTGGAATCACCTTGTAGTTTCATTCTTGACTCGTTTGAGCCCGGAAACAATTTGTAGCTTGTATTGACTAGATTGAAGTTGGAAACAACTTGTAGCTTCATTCCGGACTCGTTTGAAGTTGAAACAACTGGAGCTTCATTTTCGGTTGTTTGAAATTGGAATCACCTTGTAGTTTCATTCTTGACTCGTTTGAGCCCGGAAACAATTTGTAGCTTGTTATTGACTAGATTGAAGTTGGAAACAACTTGTAGCTTCATTCCGGACTCGTTGAAGTTGAAAACAACTGGAGCTTCATTTTCGGTTGTTTGAAATTGGAATCACCTTGTAGTTTCATTCTTGACTCGTTTGAGCCCGGAAAACAATTTGTAGCTTCGTTATTGACTAGATTGAAGTTGGAAACAACTTGTAGCTTCATTCCGGACTCGTTTGAAGTTGAAAACAACTTGGAGCTTCATTTTCGGTTGTTTTTTTTTTTTTTTTTTTGTAAATGTTCATTTTATAAAAAAGAGGGAAGGTACAAGTGTAGGGGCATACCCCGCGAAAAGAAAGGGAAACTACTTGTAGCTCACCATAAAGACAAAAGACTTTGAAAGTCTCAAAACAATCTTTCACTTTTCGGTTGTTTAAATTGGAATCACCTTGTAGTTTCATTCTTGACTCGTTTGAGCCGGAAACAATTTGTAGCTTCATTATTGACTAGATTGAAGTTGGAAACAACTTGTAGCTTCATTCCGGACTCGTTTGAAGTTGAAAACAACTTGTAGCTTCATTTTCGGTTGTTTGAAATTGGAATCACCTTGTAGTTTCATTCTTGACTCGTTTGAGCCCGAAGAAACAATTTGTAGCTTTGTTATTGACTAGATTGAAGTGGAAACAACTTGTAGCTTCATTCCGGACTCGTTTGAAGTTGAAAACAACTTGGAGCTTCATTTTCGGTTGTTTGAAATTGGAATCACCTTGTAGTTTCATTCTTGACTCGTTTGAGCCGGAAACAATTTGTAGCTTTGTTATTGACTAGATTGAAGTGGAAACACTTGTAGCTTCATTCGGACTCGTTGAAGTTGAAAACAACTTGGAGCTTCATTTTCGGTTGTTGAAATGGAATCACCTTGTAGTTTCATTCTTGACTCGTTGAGCCCGGAGGAAACAATTTGTAGCTTTGTATTGACTAGATTGAGTTGGAAACAACTTGTAGCTTCATTCCGGACTCGTTTTGAAGTTGAAAACAACTTGTAGCTTCATTTTCGGGTTGTTTGAAATTGGAATCAACTTGTAGTTTCATTCTTGACTCGTTTGAGCCCGGAACAACTTGTAGCTTCGTTATTGACTAGATTGAAGTTGGAAACAACTGAAGCTTCATTCCGGACTCATTTGAAGTTGAAAACAACTTGAAGCTTCATTTTCGGTGTTTGAAATTGGAATCACCTTGTAGTTTCATTCTTGACTCGTTTGAGCCGGAAACAATTTGTAGCTTGTTATTGACTAGATTGAAGTTGGAAACAACTTGTAGCTTCATTCCGGACTCGTTGAAGTTGAAACAACTTGGAGCTTCATTTTCGGTTGTTTGAAATTGGAATCACCTTGTAGTTTCATTCTTGATCGTTTGAGCCCGGAAACAATTTGTAGCTTTGTTATTGACTAGATTGAAGTTGGAAACAAATTGTAGCTTTCATTCCGGACTCGTTTGAAGTTGAAAACAACTTGGAGCTTCATTTTCGGTTGTTTGAAATTGGAATCACCTTGTAGTTTCATTCTTGACTCGTTTGAGCCCGGAAACAATTGTAGCTTTGTTATTGACTAGATTGAAGTTGGAAACAACTTGTAGCTTCATTCCGGACTCGTTGAAGATGAAAACAACGTGTAGCTTCATTCCGGACTCGTTTGAAGTTGAAACAATTTGAAGCTTCATTTTCGGTTGTTTGAAATTGTAATCAACTTGTAGTTTCATTCTTGACTCGTTTGAGCCGGAAACAAATTGTAGCTTCGTTATTGACTAGATTGAAGTTAGGAAAAACTTGTAGCTTCATTCCGGACTCATTTGAAGTTGAAAACAACTTGTAACTTCATTTTCGGTTGTTTGAAATTGGAATCACCTTGTAGTTTCATTCTTGACTCGTTTGAGCCCGGAAACAATTTGTAGCTTTGTTATTGACTAGATGAAGTTGGAAACAACTTGTAGCTTCATTCCGGACTCGTTTGAAGTTGAAAACAACTTGGAGCTTCATTTTCGGTTGTTGAAATTGGAATCACCTTGTAGTTTCATTCTTGACTCGTTGAGCCCGGAAACAATTTGTAGCTTTGTTATGACTAGATTGAAGTTGGAAACAACTTGTAGCTTCATTCCGGACTCGTTTGAAGTTGCAAACAACTGGAGCTTCATTTCGGTTGTTTGAATTGGAATCACCTTGTAGTTTCATTCTTGACTCGTTTGAGCCCGGAAACAATTGTTGCTTTTGTTATTGACTAGATTGGAGTTGGAAACACTTGTAGCTTCATTACGGACTCGTTTGAAGTTGGAAAACAAATTGTAGCTTCATTTCGGTTGTTTGAATTGGAATCAACTTGTAGTTTCATTCTTGACTCGTTTGAGCCCGGGAAACAACTTGTAGCTTCGTTATTGACTAGATTGAAGTTGGAAACAACTTGCAGCTTCATTCCGAACTCGTTTGAAGTGAAAACAACTTGGAGCTTCATTTCGGTTGTTGAAATGGAATCCCGTGTAGTTTCATTCTTGACTCGTTTGAGCCCAGAACAATTTGAGCTTGTTGTTATGACTAGATTGAAGTTGTAAAAACTTGTAGCTTCATTCCGGACTCGTTTGAAGTTGAAAACAACTGGAGCTTCATTTTCGGTTGTTTGAAATTGGAATCACCTTGTAGTTTCATTCTTGACTCGTTGAGCCCGGAAAACAATTTGTAGCTTTGTTATTGACTAGATTGAAGTTGGAAACAACTTGTAGCTTCATTCCGGACTCGTTTGAAGTGAAAACAACTTGGAGCTTCATTTTCGGTTGTTTGAAATTGGAATCACCTTGTAGTTTCATTCTTGACTCGTTTGAGCCCGGAAACAATTTGTAGCTTTGTTATTGACTAGATTGAAGTTGGAAACAACTTGTAGCTTCATTCCGGACTCGTTTGAAGTTGAACACAACTTGTAGCTTCATTTTCGGTTGTTTGAAATTGGAATCACCTTGTAGTTTCATTCTTGACTCGTTTGAGCCCGGAAACAATTTGTAGCTTCGTTATTGACTAGATTGAAGTTGGAAACAACTTGTAGCTTCATTCCGGACTCGTTTGAAGTTGAAAACAACTTGTAGCTTCATTTTCGGTTGTTTGAAATTGGAATCACTTGTAGTTTCATTCTTGACTCGTTTGAGTCCGGAAACAATTTGTAGCTTCATTATTGACTAGATTGAAGTTGGAAACAACTTGTAGCTTCATTCGGACTCGTTTGAAGTTGA
>NC_030389.2:17364935-17434973 GCF_001625215.2 Daucus carota subsp. sativus
GAAACAACTTGTAGCTTCATTCCGGACTCGTTTGAAGTTGAAAACAACTTGTCGCTTCATTCCGGACTCGTTTGAAGTTGAAAACAACTTGTAGCTTCATTTTCGGTTGTTTGAAATTGTAATCAACTTGTAGTTTCATTCTTGACTCGTTTGAGCCCGGAAACAAGTTGTAGCTTCGTTATTGACTAGATTGAAGTTGGAAACAACTTGTAGCTTCATTCCGGACTCGTTTGAAGTTGAAAAACAACTTGTAGCTTCATTTTCGGTTGTTTGAAATTGGAATCACCTTGTAGTTTCATTCTTGACTCGTTCGAGCCCGGAAAACAATTTGTAGCTTGTTATTGACTAGATTGAAGTTGGAAACAACTTGTAGCTTCATTCCGGACTCGTTTGAAGTTGAAAACAACTTGTAGCTTCATTTTCGGTTGTTTGAAATTGGAATCACCTTGTAGTTTCATTCTTGACTCGTTTGAGCCCGGAAACAACTTGTAGCTTTGTTATTGACTAGATTGAAGTTGGAAAACAACTTGTAGCTTCATTCCGGACTCGTTTGAAGTTGAAAACAACTTGGAGCTTCATTTTCGGTTGTTTGAAATTGGAATCACCTTGTAGTTTCATTCTTGACTCGTTTGAGCCCGGAAACAATTTGTAGCTTTGTTATGACTAGATTGAAGTGGAAACAACTTGTAGCTTCATTCCGGACTCGTTTGAAGTTGAAAACAACTTGTAGCTTCATTTTCGGTTGTTTGAAATTGGAATCACCTTGTAGTTTCATTCTTGACTCGTTTGAGCCCGGAAACAATTTGTAGCTTTGTTATTGACTAGATTGAAGTTGGAAAACAACTTGTAGCTTCATTCCGGACTCGTTTGAAGTTGAAAACAACTTGTAGCTTCATTTTCGGTTGTTTGAAATTGGAATCACCTTGTAGTTTCATTCTTGACTCGTTTGAGCCCGGAAACAATTTGAGCTTTGTTATTGACTAGATTGAAGTTGGAAACACTTTAGCTTCATTCCTGACTCGTTTGAAGTTGAAAACAACTTGTAACTTCATTTTCGGTTGTTGAAATTGAATCACCTGTATTTTCATTCTTGACTCGTTCGAGTCCGGAAACATTTGTAGCTTCATTGTTGACTAGATTGAAGTTGGAAAACACTTGTAGCGTTCATTCCGGACTCGTTTGGAAGTTGAAAACAACTTGTACCTTCATTTTCGGTTGTTTGAAATTGGAATCACCTTGTAGTTTCATTCTTGACTCGTTTGAGCCCGGAAACAATTTGTAGCTTGTTATTGACTAGATTGAAGTTGGAAACAACTTGTAGCTTCATTCCTCGACTCGTTTGAAGTTGAAAACAACTTGTAGCTTCATTTTCGGTTGTTTGAAATTGGAATCACCTTGTAGTTTCATTCTTGACTCGTTTGAGTCCGGAAACAACTTGTAGCTTCATTCTTGACTAGATTGAAGTTGAAAACAACTTGTAGCTTCATTCCGGACTCGTTTGAAGTTGAAAACAACTTGGAGCTTCATTTTCGGTTGTTTGAAATTGGAATCAACTTGTAGTTTCATTCTTGACTCGTTTGAGCCCGGAAACAACTTGTAGCTTTGTTATTGACTAGATTGAAGTTGGAAACAACTTGTAGCTTCATTCCGGACTCGTTTGAAGTTGAAAACAACTTGTAGCTTCATTTTCGGTTGTTTGAAATTGGAATCACCTTGTAGTTTCATTCTTGACTCGTTTGAGTCCGGAAACAATTTGTAGCTTCATTATTGACTAGATTGAAGTTGGAAACAACTTGTAGCTTCATTCCGAACTCGTTTGAAGTTGAAAACAACTTGTAGCTTCATTTTCGGTTGTTTGAATTGGAATCAACTTGTAGTTTCATTCTTGACTCGTTTGAGCCCGGAAACAACTTGTAGCTTCATTACTTGACTAGATTGAAGTTGGAAACAACTTTAGCTTCATTCCGGACTCGTTTGAAGTTGAAACAACTTGTAGCTTCATTTTCGTTGTTTGAAATTGGAATCAACTTGTATTTTCATTCTTGACTCGTTTGAGCCCGGAAACAATTTGTAGCTTTGTTATTGACTAGATTGAAGTTGGAACAACTTTAGCTTCATTCCGGACTCGTTTGAAGTTGAAAACAACTTGTAGCTTCATTTTTCGGTTGTTTGAAATTGGAATCACCTTGTAGTTTCATTCTTGACTCGTTTGAGCCCGGAAACAACTTGTAGCTTCATTATTGACTAGATTTGAAGTTGGAAAACACTTGTAGCTTCATTCCTGGACTCGTTTGAAGTTGAAAACAAAATTTGTAGCTTCATTTTTCGGTTGTTTGAAGATTGTAATCAACTTGTAGTTTCATTCTTGACTCGTTGGAGCCCGGAAACAACTTAACTTCGGTATTGACTAGATGAAGTTGGAACACTTGTACTTCATTCCGACTCATTATTTGAATTTTGAATTTGAACACACTTGTAACTTATTTTCCGTGTGTTTTGAATGGAATCACCGTTGTAGTTTCATTCATGAACTCGTTTTGAAGCGCCGGAACAATTTGTAGCTGTGTTAGTGACGAGAATTGAGTTGGAAACAACCTTGTAGCTTCATTCCGGACTGTTTGAAGGGTGAAAACACTTTGAGAGCTTCATTTCGATTGTTTGAAATGGGAAGCAACCTTGTATCATTCTATATCTTGACTCGTTGAACCGGAAACAATTTGTAGCTTGTTTTGACTAGATTGAAGTTGGAAAACAACTTGTACTTCAGTCCACTCGTTTGAAGTTGAAAACAACTTGGAGCGTTCATTTTCGGTTGTTTGAAATTGGAATCACCTTGTAGTTTCATTCTTGACTCGTTTGAGCCCGGAAACAATTTGTAGCTTTGTTATTGACTAGATTGAAGTTGGAAACAACTTGTAGCTTCATTCCGGACTCGTTTGAAGTTGAAAACAACTTGTAGCTTCATTTTCGGTTGTTTGAAATTGGAATCACCTTGTAGTTTCATTCTTGACTCGTTTGAGCCCGGAAACAATTTGTAGCTTGTTATTGACTAGATTGAAGTTGGAAACAACTTGTAGCTTCATTCCGGACTCGTTTGAAGTTGAAAACAACTTGGAGCTTCATTTTCGGTTGTTTGAAATTGGAATCAACTTGTAGTTTCATTCTTGACTCGTTTGAGCCCGGAAACAAGTTGTAGCTTCGTTATTGACTAGATTGAAGTTGGAAACAACTTGTAGCTTCATTCCGGACTCGTTTGAAGTTGAAAACAACTTGTAGCTTCATTTTCGGTTGTTTGAAATTGGAATCACCTTGTAGTTTCATTCTTGACTCGTTTGAGCCCGGAAACAATTTGTAGCTTTGTTATTGACTAGATTGAAGTTGGAAACAACTTGTAGCTTCATTCCGGACTCGTTTGAAGTTGAAAACAACTTGGAGCTTCATTTTCGGTTGTTTGAAATTGGAATGCACCTTGTAGTTTCATTCTTGACTCGTTTGAGCCCGGAAACAATTTGTAGCTTTGTTATTGACTAGATTGAAGTTGGAAACAACTTGTAGCTTCATTCCGGACTCGTTTGAAGTTGAAAACAACTTGTAGCTTCATTTTCGGTTGTTTGAAATTGGAATCAACTTGTAGTTTCATTCTTGACTCGTTTGAGCCCGGAAACAAGTTGTAGCTTCGTTATTGACTAGATTGAAGTTGGAAACAACTTGTAGCTTCATTCCGGACTCGTTTGAAGTTGAAAACAACTTGTAGCTTCATTTTCGGTTGTTTGAAATTGGAATCAACTTGTAGTTTCATTCTTGACTCGTTTGAGCCCGGAAACAACTTGTAGCTTCGTTATTGACTAGATTGAAGTTGGAAACAACTTGTAGCTTCATTCCGGACTCGTTTGAAGTTGAAAACAACTTGTAGCTTCATTTTCGGTTGTTTGAAATTGGAATCAACTTGTAGTTTCATTCTTGACTCGTTTGAGCCCGGAAACAACTTGTAGCTTCGTTATTGACTAGATTGAAGTTGGAAACAACTTGTAGCTTCATTCCGGACTCGTTTGAAGTTGAAAACAACTTGTAGCTTCATTTTCGGTTGTTTGAAATTGGAATCACCTTGTAGTTTCATTCTTGACTCGTTTGAGCCGGAAACAACTTGTAGCTTCATTCTTGACTAGATTGAAGTTGGAAACAACTTGTAGCTTCATTCCGGACTCGTTTGAAGTTGAAAACAACTTGGAGCTTCATTTTCGGTTGTTTAAATTGGAATCACCTTGTAGTTTCATTCTTGACTCGTTTGAGTCCGGAAACAACTTGTAGCTTCATTATTGACTAGATTGAAGTTGGAAACAACTTGTAGCTTCATTCCGGACTCGTTTGAAGATGAAAACAACTTGTAGCTTCATTCCGGACTTGTTTGAAGTTGAAAACAATTTGTAGCTTCATTTTCGGTTGTTTGAAATTGTAATCAACTTGTAGTTTCATTCTTGACTCGTTTGAGCCCGGAAACAACTTGTAGCTTCGTTATTGACTAGATTGAAGTTGGAAACAACTTGTAGCTTCATTCCGGACTCATTTGAAGTTGAAAACAACTTGTAACTTCATTTTCGGTTGTTTGAAATTGGAATCACCTTGTAGTTTCATTCTTGACTCGTTTGAGCCAGGAAACAATTTGTAGCTTTGTTATTGACTAGATTGAAGTTGGAAACAACTTGTAGCTTCATTCCGGACTCGTTTGAAGTTGAAAACAACTTGTAGCTTCATTTTCGGTTGTTTGAAATTGGAATCACCTTGTAGTTTCATTCTTGACTCGTTTGAGCCCGGAAACAATTTGTAGCTTTGTTATTGACTAGATTGAAGTTGGAAACAACTTGTAGCTTCATTCCGGACTCGTTTGAAGTTGAAAACAACTTGTAGCTTCATTTTCGGTTGTTTGAAATTGGAATCACCTTGTAGTTTCATTCTTGACTCGTTTGAGCCCGGAAACAATTTGTAGCTTCTGTTATGACTAGATTGAAGTTGGAAACAACTTGTAGCTTCATTCCGGACTCGTTTGAAGTTGAAAACAACTTGTAGCTTCATTTTCGGTTGTTTGAAATTGGAATCACCTTGTAGTTTCATTCTTGACTCGTTTGAGCCCGGAAACAATTGTAGCTTCGTTATTGACTAGATTGAAGTTGGAAACAACTTGTAGCTTCATTCCGGACTCGTTTGAAGTTGAAAACAACTTGTAGCTTCATTTTCGGTTGTTTGAAATTGGAATCACCTTGTAGTTTCATTCTTGACTCGTTTGAGCCCGGAAACAAGTTGTAGCTTCAGTTATTGACTAGATTGAAGTTGGAAACAACTTGCAGCTTCATTCCGAACTCGTTTGAAGTTGAAAACAACTTGTAGCTTCATTTTCGGTTGTTTGAATTTGGAATCACCTTGTAGTTTCATTCTTGACTCGTTTGAGTCCGGAAACAACTTGTAGCTTCATTCCGGACTCGTTTGAAGTTGAAAACAACGTGTAGCTTCATTCCGGACTCGTTTGAAGTTGAAAACAACTTGGAGCTTCATTTTCGGTTGTTTGAAATTGGAATCAACTTGTAGTTTCATTCTTGACTCGTTTGAGCCCGGAAACAAGTTGTAGCTTCGTTATTGACTAGATTGAAGTTGGAAACAACTTGTAGCTTCATTCCGGACTCGTTTGAAGTTGAAAACAACTTGTAGCTTCATTTTCGGTTGTTTGAATTTGGAATCACCTTGTAGTTTCATTCTTGACTCGTTTGAGTCCGGAAACAACTTGTAGCTTCATTCCGGACTCGTTTGAAGTTGAAAACAACGTGTAGCTTCATTCCGGACTCGTTTGAAGTTGAAAACAACTTGGAGCTTCATTTTCGGTTGTTTTAAATTGGAATCACCTTGTAGTTTCATTCTTGACTCGTTTGAGTCCGGAAACAACTTGTAGCTTCATTATTGACTAGATTGAAGTTGGAAACAACTTGTAGCTTCATTCCGGACTCGTTTGAAGATGAAAACAACTTGTAGCTTCATTCCGGACTTGTTTGAAGTTGAAAACAATTTGTAGCTTCATTTTCGGTTGTTTGAAATTGTAATCAACTTGTAGTTTCATTCTTGACTCGTTTGAGCCCGGAAACAACTTGTAGCTTCGTTATTGACTAGATTGAAGTTGGAAACAACTTGTAGCTTCATTCCGGACTCATTTGAAGTTGAAAACAACTTGTAACTTCATTTTCGGTTGTTTGAAATTGGAATCACCTTGTAGTTTCATTCTTGACTCGTTTGAGCCCGGAAACAATTTGTAGCTTTGTTATTGACTAGATTGAAGTTGGAAACAACTTGTAGCTTCATTCCGGACTCGTTTGAAGTTGAAAACAACTTGTAGCTTCATTTTCGGTTGTTTGAAATTGGAATCACCTTGTAGTTTCATTCTTGACTCGTTTGAGTCCGGAAACAATTTGTAGCTTTGTTATTGACTAGATTGAAGTTGGAAACAACTTGTAGCTTCATTCCGGACTCGTTTGAAGTTGAAAACAACTTGGAGCTTCATTTTCGGTTGTTTGAAATTGGAATCAACTTGTAGTTTCATTCTTGACTCGTTTGAGCCCGGAAACAAGTTGTAGCTTTGTTATTGACTAGATTGAAGTTGGAAACAACTTGTAGCTTCATTCCGGACTCGTTTGAAGTTGAAAACAACTTGTAACTTCATTTTCGGTTGTTTGAAATTGGAATCACCTTGTAGTTTCATTCTTGACTCGTTCGAGTCCGGAAACAAGTTGTAGCTTCATTGTTGACTAGATGAAGTTGGAAACAACTTGCAGCTTCATTCCGAACTCGTTTGAAGTTGAAAACAACTTGTAGCTTCATTTTCGGTTGTTTGAAATTGGAATCAACTTGTAGTTTCATTCTTGACTCGTTCGAGCCCGGAAACAACTTGTAGCTTCGTTATTGACTAGATTGAAGTTGGAAACAACTTGCAGCTTCATTCCGAACTCGTTTGAAGTTGAAAACAACTTGTAGCTTCATTTTCGGTTGTTTGAATTTGGAATCACCTTGTAGTTTCATTCTTGACTCGTTTGAGTCCGGAAACAACTTGTAGCTTCATTCCGGACTCGTTTGAAGTTGAAAACAACGTGTAGCTTCATTCCGGACTCGTTTGAAGTTGAAAACAACTTGGAGCTTCATTTTCGGTTGTTTTAAATTGGAATCACCTTGTAGTTTCATTCTTGACTCGTTTGAGTCCGGAAACAACTTGTAGCTTCATTATTGACTAGATTGAAGTTGGAAACAACTTGTAGCTTCATTCCGGACTCGTTTGAAGATGAAAACAACTTGTAGCTTCATTCCGGACTTGTTTGAAGTTGAAAACAATTTGTAGCTTCATTTTCGGTTGTTTGAAATTGTAATCAACTTGTAGTTTCATTCTTGACTCGTTTGAGCCCGGAAACAACTTGTAGCTTTGTTATTGACTAGATTGAAGTTGGAAACAACTTGTAGCTTCATTCCGGACTCATTTGAAGTTGAAAACAACTTGTAAGCTTCATTTTCGGTTGTTTGAAATTGGAATCACCTTGTAGTTTCATTCTTGACTCGTTTGAGCCGGAAACAATTTGTAGCTTTGTTATTGACTAGATTGAAGTTGGAAACAACTTGTAGCTTCATTCCGGACTCGTTTGAAGTTGAAAACAACTTGTAGCTTCATTTTCGGTTGTTTGAAATTGGAATCACCTTGTAGTTTCATTCTTGACTCGTTTGAGCCCGGAAACAATTTGTAGCTTTGTTATTGACTAGATTGAAGTTGGAAACAACTTGTAGCTTCATTCCGGACTCGTTTGAAGTTGAAAACAACTTGTAACTTCATTTTCGGTTGTTTGAAATTGGAATCACCTTGTAGTTTCATTCTTGACTCGTTCGAGTCCGGAAACAATTTGTAGCTTCATTGTTGACTAGATTGAAGTTGGAAACAACTTGTAGCTTCATTCCGGACTCGTTTGAAGTTGAAAACAACTTGTAGCTTCATTTTCGGTTGTTTGAAATTGGAATCAACTTGTAGTTTCATTCTTGACTCGTTTGAGCCCGGAAACAACTTGTAGCTTCGTTATTGACTAGATTGAAGTTGGAAACAACTTGCAGCTTCATTCCGAACTCGTTTGAAGTTGAAAACAACTTGTAGCTTCATTTTCGGTTGTTTGAATTGGAATCACCTTGTAGTTTCATTCTTGACTCGTTTGAGTCCGGAAACAACTTGTAGCTTCATTCTGACTCGATTGAAGTTGAAACAACTTGTAGCTTCATTCCGGACTCGTTTGAAGTTGAAAACAACTTGGAGCTTCATTTTCGGTTGTTTGAAATTGGAATCAACTTGTAGTTTCATTCTTGACTCGTTTGAGCCCGGAAACAAGTTGTAGCTTCGTTATTGACTAGATTGAAGTTGGAAACAACTTGTAGCTTCATTCCGGACTCGTTTGAAGTTGAAAACAACTTGTAGCTTCATTTTCGGTTGTTTGAAATTGGAATCACCTTGTAGTTTCATTCTTGACTCGTTTGAGCCGGAAACAACTTGTAGCTTCATTATTGACTAGATTGAAGTTGGAAACAACTTGTAGCTTCATTCCGGACTCGTTTGAAGTTGAAAACAACTTGTAGCTTCATTTTCGGTTGTTTGAAATTGGAATCACCTTGTAGTTTCATTCTTGACTCGTTTGAGCCCGGAAACAATTTGTAGCTTTGTTATTGACTAGATTGAAGTTGGAAACAACTTGTAGCTTCATTCCGGACTCGTTTGAAGTTGAAAACAACTTGTAACTTCATTTTCGGTTGTTTGAAATTGGAATCACCTTGTAGTTTCATTCTTGACTCGTTTGAGCCCGGAAACAATTTGTAGCTTTGTTATTGACTAGATTGAAGTTGGAAACAACTTGTAGCTTCATTCCGGACTCGTTTGAAGTTGAAAACAACTTGTAGCTTCATTTTCGGTTGTTTGAAATTGGAATCACCTTGTAGTTTCATTCTTGACTCGTTTGAGCCCGGAAACAACTTGTAGCTTCGTTATTGACTAGATTGAAGTTGGAAACAACTTGTAGCTTCATTCCGGACTCGTTTGAAGTTGAAAACAACTTGTAGCTTCATTTTCGGTTGTTTGAAATTGGAATCACCTTGTAGTTTCATTCTTGACTCGTTTGAGCCCGGAAACAATTTGTAGCTTTGTTATTGACTAGATTGAAGTTGGAAACAACTTGTAGCTTCATTCCGGACTCGTTTGAAGTTGAAAACAACTTGTAGCTTCATTTTCGGTTGTTTGAAATTGGAATCACCTTGTAGTTTCATTCTTGACTCGTTTGAGCCCGGAAACAATTTGTAGCTTCGTTATTGACTAGATTGAAGTTGGAAACAACTTGTAGCTTCATTCCGGACTCGTTTGAAGTTGAAAACAACTTGTAGCTTCATTTTCGGTTGTTTGAAATTGGAATCACCTTGTAGTTTCATTCTTGACTCGTTTGAGCCCGGAAACAATTTGTAGCTTTGTTATTGACTAGATTGAAGTTGGAAACAACTTGTAGCTTCATTCCGGACTCGTTTGAAGTTGAAAACAACTTGTAGCTTCATTTTCGGTTGTTTGAAATTGGAATCACCTTGTAGTTTCATTCTTGACTCGTTTGAGCCCGGAAACAATTTGTAGCTTTGTTATTGACTAGATTGAAGTTGGAAACAACTTGTAGCTTCATTCCGGACTCGTTTGAAGTTGAAAACAACTTGTAACTTCATTTTCGGTTGTTTGAAATTGGAATCACCTTGTAGTTTCATTCTTGACTCGTTCGAGGCCGGAAACAAGTTGTAGCTTCATTGTTGACTAGATGAAGTTGGAAACAACTTGTAGCTTCATTCCGGACTCGTTTGAAGTTGAAAACAACTTGTAGCTTCATTTTCGGTTGTTTGAAATTGGAATCAACTTGTAGTTTCATTCTTGACTCGTTTGAGCCCGGAAACAACTTGTAGCTTCGTTATTGACTAGATTGAAGTTGGAAACAACTTGCAGCTTCATTCCGAACTCGTTTGAAGTTGAAAACAACTTGTAGCTTCATTTTCGGTTGTTTGAATTTGGAATCACCTTGTAGTTTCATTCTTGACTCGTTTGAGTCCGGAAACACTTGTAGCTTCATTCCGGACTAGTTGAAGTTGAAACAACGTGTAGCTTCATTCCGGACTCGTTTGAAGTTGAAAACAACTTGGAGCTTCATTTTCGGTTGTTTTAAATTGGAATCACCTTGTAGTTTCATTCTTGACTCGTTTGAGTCCGGAAACAACTTGTAGCTTCATTATTGACTAGATTGAAGTTGGAAACAACTTGTAGCTTCATTCCGGACTCGTTTGAAGATGAAAACAACTTGTAGCTTCATTCCGGACTTGTTTGAAGTTGAAAACAATTTGTAGCTTCATTTTCGGTTGTTTGAAATTGTAATCAACTTGTAGTTTCATTCTTGACTCGTTTGAGCCCGGAAACAATTTGTAGCTTTGTTATTGACTAGATTGAAGTTGGAAACAACTTGTAGCTTCATTCCGGACTCGTTTGAAGTTGAAAACAACTTGGAGCTTCATTTTCGGTTGTTTGAAATTGGAATCACCTTGTAGTTTCATTCTTGACTCGTTTGAGCCCGGAAACAATTTGTAGCTTTGTTATTGACTAGATTGAAGTTGGAAACAACTTGTAGCTTCATTCCGGACTCGTTTGAAGTTGAAAACAACTTGGAGCTTCATTTTCGGTTGTTTGAAATTGGAATCACCTTGTAGTTTCATTCTTGACTCGTTTGAGCCCGGAAACAATTTGTAGCTTGTTATTGACTAGATTGAAGTTGGAAACAACTTGTAGCTTCATTCCGGACTCGTTTGAAGTTGAAAACAACTTGGAGCTTCATTTTCGGTTGTTTGAAATTGGAATCACCTTGTAGTTTCATTCTTGACTCGTTTGAGCCCGGAAACAATTTGTAGCTTTGTTATTGACTAGATTGAAGTTGGAAACAACTTGTAGCTTCATTCCGGACTCGTTTGAAGTTGAAAACAACTTGTAACTTCATTTTCGGTTGTTTGAAATTGGAATCACCTTGTAGTTTCATTCTTGACTCGTTCGAGTCCGGAAACAATTTGTAGCTTCATTGTTGACTAGATTGAAGTTGGAAACAACTTGTAGCTTCATTCCGGACTCGTTTGAAGTTGAAAACAACTTGTAGCTTCATTTTCGGTTGTTTGAAATTGGAATCAACTTGTAGTTTCATTCTTGACTCGTTTGAGCCCGGAAACAACTTGTAGCTTCGTTATTGACTAGATTGAAGTTGGAAACAACTTGCAGCTTCATTCCGAACTCGTTTGAAGTTGAAAACAACTTGTAGCTTCATTTTCGGTTGTTTGAATTGGAATCACCTTGTAGTTTCATTCTTGACTCGTTTGAGTCCGGAAACAACTTGTAGCTTCATTCGGACTCGTTTGAAGTTGAAAACAACGTGTAGCTTCATTCCGGACTCGTTTGAAGTTGAAAACAACTTGGAGCTTCATTTTCGGTTGTTTGAAATTGGAATCAACTTGTAGTTTCATTCTTGACTCGTTTGAGCCCGGAAACAAGTTGTAGCTTCGTTATTGACTAGATTGAAGTTGGAAACAACTTGTAGCTTCATTCCGGACTCGTTTGAAGTTGAAAACAACTTGTAACTTCATTTTCGGTTGTTTGAAATTGGAATCACCTTGTAGTTTCATTCTTGACTCGTTTGAGCCCGGAAACAATTTGTAGCTTTGTTATTGACTAGATTGAAGTTGGAAACAACTTGTAGCTTCATTCCGGACTCGTTGAAGTTGAAACAACTTGGAGCTTCATTTTCGGTTGTTTGAAATTGGAATCACCTTGTAGTTTCATTCTTGACTCGTTTGAGCCCGGAAACAATTGTAGCTTCGTTATTGACTAGATTGAAGTTGAAACAACTTGTAGCTTCATTCCGGACTCGTTTGAAGTTGAAAACAACTTGTAGCTTCATTTTCGGTTGTTTGAAATTGGAATCACCTTGTAGTTTCATTCTTGACTCGTTTGAGTCCGGAAACAATTTGTAGCTTCATTTTGACTAGATTGAAGTTGGAAACAACTTGTAGCTTCATTCCGGACTCGTTTGAAGTTGAAAACAACTTGTAGCTTCATTTTCGGTTGTTTGAAATTGGAATCACCTTGTAGTTTCATTCTTGACTCGTTTGAGCCCGGAAACAATTTGTAGCTTTGTTATTGACTAGATTGAAGTTGGAAACAACTTGTAGCTTCATTCCGGACTCGTTTGAAGTTGAAAACAACTTGTAGCTTCATTTTCGGTTGTTTGAAATTGGAATCACCTTGTAGTTTCATTCTTGACTCGTTTGAGCCCGGAAACAATTTGTAGCTTTGTTATTGACTAGATTGAAGTTGGAAACAACTTGTAGCTTCATTCCGGACTCGTTTGAAGTTGAAAACAACTTGTAGCTTCATTTTCGGTTGTTTGAAATTGGAATCAACTTGTAGTTTCATTCTTGACTCGTTTGAGCCCGGAAACAATTGTAGCTTCGTTATTGACTAGATTGAAGTTGGAAACAACTTGTAGCTTCATTCCGGACTCGTTTGAAGTTGAAAACAACTTGTAGCTTCATTTTCGGTTGTTTGAATTTGGAATCACCTTGTAGTTTCATTCTTGACTCGTTTGAGTCCGGAAACAACTTGTAGCTTCATTCCGGACTCGTTGAAGTTGAAAACAACGTGTAGCTTCATTCCGGACTCGTTTGAAGTTGAAACAACTTGGAGCTTCATTTTCGGTTGTTTGAAATTGGAATCAACTTGTAGTTTCATTCTTGACTCGTTTGAGCCCGGAAACAAGTTGTAGCTTCGTTATGACTAGATTGAAGTTGGAAACAACTTGTAGCTTCATTCCGGACTCGTTTGAAGTTGAAAACAACTTGTAACTTCATTTTCGGTTGTTTGAAATTGGAATCACCTTGTAGTTTCATTCTTGACTCGTTTGAGTCCGGAAACAACTTGTAGCTTCATTATTGACTAGATTGAAGTTGGAAACAACTTGTAGCTTCATTCCGGACTCGTTTGAAGATGAAAACAACTTGTAGCTTCATTCCGGACTCGTTTGAAGTTGAAAACAACTTGTAGCTCATTTTCGGTTGTTTGAAATTGGAATCACCTTGTAGTTTCATTCTTGACTCGTTTGAGTCCGGAAACAATTTGTAGCTTTGTTATTGACTAGATTGAAGTTGGAAACAACTTGTAGCTTCATTCCGGACTCGTTTGAAGTTGAAAACAACTTGGAGCTTCATTTTCGGTTGTTTGAAATTGGAATCACCTTGTAGTTTCATTCTTGACTCGTTTGAGCCCGGAAACAATTTGTAGCTTTGTTATTGACTAGATTGAAGTTGGAAACAACTTGTAGCTTCATTCCGGACTCGTTTGAAGTTGAAAACAACTTGTAGCTTCATTTTCGGTTGTTTGAAATTGGAATCACCTTGTAGTTTCATTCTTGACTCGTTTGAGCCGGAAACAATTGTAGCTTTGTTATTGACTAGATTGAAGTTGGAAACAACTTGTAGCTTCATTCCGGACTCGTTTGAAGTTGAAAACAACTTGGAGCTTCATTTTCGGTTGTTTGAAATTGGAATCACCTTGTAGTTTCATTCTTGACTCGTTTGAGCCCGGAAACAATTTGTAGCTTTGTTATTGACTAGATTGAAGTTGGAAACAACTTGTAGCTTCATTCCGGACTCGTTTGAAGTTGAAAACAACTTGTAGCTTCATTTTCGGTTGTTTGAAATTGGAATCAACTTGTAGTTTCATTCTTGACTCGTTTGAGCCCGGAAACAATTTGTAGCTTCGTTATTGACTAGATTGAAGTTGGAAACAACTTGTAGCTTCATTCCGGACTCGTTTGAAGTTGAAAACAACTTGGAGCTTCATTTTCGGTTGTTTGAAATTGGAATCACCTTGTAGTTTCATTCTTGACTCGTTTGAGCCCGGAAACAATTTGTAGCTTGTTATTGACTAGATTGAAGTTGGAAACAACTTGTAGCTTCATTCCGGACTCGTTTGAAGTTGAAAACAACTTGTAGCTTCATTTTCGGTTGTTTGAAATTGGAATCAACTTGTAGTTTCATTCTTGACTCGTTTGAGCCCGGAAACAATTTGTAGCTTCGTTATTGACTAGATTGAAGTTGGAAACAACTTGTAGCTTCATTCCGGACTCGTTTGAAGTTGAAAACAACTTGGAGCTTCATTTTCGGTTGTTTGAAATTGGAATCACCTTGTAGTTTCATTCTTGACTCGTTGAGTCCGGAAACAATTTGTAGCTTCATTAGTGACTAGATTGAAGTTGGAAACAACTTGTAGCTTCATTCCGGACTCGTTTGAAGTTGAAAACAACTTGGAGCTTCATTTTCGGTTGTTTGAAATTGGAATCACCTTGTAGTTTCATTCTTGACTCGTTTGAGCCCGGAAACAATTTGTAGCTTTGTTATTGACTAGATTGAAGTTGGAAACAACTTGTAGCTTCATTCCGGACTCGTTTGAAGTTGAAAACAACTTGTAGCTTCATTTTCGGTTGTTTGAAATTGGAATCACCTTGTAGTTTCATTCTTGACTCGTTTGAGCCCGGAAACAATTTGTAGCTTGTTATTGACTAGATTGAAGTTGGAAACAACTTGTAGCTTCATTCCGGACTCGTTTGAAGTTGAAAACAACTTGGAGCTTCATTTTCGGTTGTTTGAAATTGGAATCACCTTGTAGTTTCATTCTTGACTCGTTTGAGCCCGGAAACAATTGTAGCTTTGTTATTGACTAGATTGAAGTTGGAAACAACTTGTAGCTTCATTCCGGACTCGTTTGAAGTTGAAAACAACTTGGAGCTTCATTTTCGGTTGTTTGAAATTGGAATCACCTTGTAGTTTCATTCTTGACTCGTTTGAGCCCGGAAACAATTTGTAGCTTTGTTATTGACTAGATTGAAGTTGGAAACAACTTGTAGCTTCATTCCGGACTCGTTTGAAGTTGAAAACAACTTGTAGCTTCATTTTCGGTTGTTTGAAATTGGAATCACCTTGTAGTTTCATTCTTGACTCGTTCGAGTCCGGAAACAATTTGTAGCTTCATTGTTGACTAGATTGAAGTTGGAAACAACTTGTAGCTTCATTCCGGACTCGTTTGAAGTTGAAAACAACTTGTAGCTTCATTTTCGGTTGTTTGAAATTGGAATCAACTTGTAGTTTCATTCTTGACTCGTTTGAGCCCGGAAACAACTTGTAGCTTCGTTATTGACTAGATTGAAGTTGGAAACAACTTGCAGCTTCATTCCGAACTCGTTTGAAGTTGAAAACAACTTGTAGCTTCATTTTCGGTTGTTTGAATTGGAATCACCTTGTAGTTTCATTCTTGACTCGTTTGAGTCCGGAAACAACTTGTAGCTTCATTCCGGACTCGTTTGAAGTTGAAAACAACGTGTAGCTTCATTCCGGACTCGTTTGAAGTTGAAAACAACTTGGAGCTTCATTTTCGGTTGTTTGAAATTGGAATCAACTTGTAGTTTCATTCTTGACTCGTTTGAGCCCGGAAACAAGTTGTAGCTTCGTTATTGACTAGATTGAAGTTGGGAAACAAACTTGTAGCTTCATTCCGGACTCGTTTGAAGATGAAAACAAACTTGTAGCTTCATTCCGACTCGTTTGAAGTTGAAAACAATTTGTAGCTTCATTTTCGGTTGTTTGAAATTGTAATCAACTTGTAGTTTCATTCTTGACTCGTTAGAGTCTGGAAACAATTTGTAGGCTTCATTGTGACTAGATTGAAGTTGGAAACAACTTGTAGCTTCATTCCGGACTCGTTTGAAGTTGAAAACAACTTGGAGCTTCATTTTCGGTTGTTTGAAATTGGAATCAACCTGTAGTTTCATTCTTGACTCGTTTGAGCCCGGAAGGAAACAACTTGTAGCTTTCGTTATTGACTAGATTGAAGTTGGAAACAACTTGCAGCTTCATTCCGAACTCGTTTGAAGTTGAAAACAACTTGTAGCTTCATTTTCGGTTGTTTGAATTTGGAATCACCTTGTAGTTTCATTCTTGACTCGTTTGAGCCCGGAAACAAGTTGTAGCTTTGTTATTGACTAGATTGAAGTTGGAAACAACTTGTAGCTTCAATTCCGGACTCGTTTGAAGTGTGAAACACACTTGTAAGCTTCATTTTCGGTTGTTTGAAATTGGAATCAACTTGTAGTTTCATTCTTGACTCGTTTGAGCCGGAAACAATTTGTAGCTTCGTTATTGACTAGATTGAAGTTGGAAACAACTTGTAGCTTCATTCCGGACTCGTTTGAAGTTGAAAACAACTTGTACTTCATTTTCGGTTGTTTGAACTTGGAATCACCTTGTAGTTTCATTCTTGACTCGTTTGAGTCCGGAAACAATTTGTAGCTTCATTATTGACTAGATTGAAGTTGGAACAACTTGTAGCTTCATTCCGGACTCGTTTGAAGTTGAAAACAACTTGTAGCTTCATTCCGGACTCGTTTGAAGTTGAAAACAATTGTAGCTCATTTTCGGTTGTTGAAATTGGAATCAACTTGTAGTTTCATTCTTGACTCGTTTGAGCCCGGAAACAACTTGTAGCTTCGTTATTGACTAGATTGAAGTTGGAAACAACTTGTAGCTTCATTCCGGACTCGTTTGAAGTTGAAAACAACTTGTAACTTCATTTTCGGTTGTTTGAAATTGGAATCACCTTGTAGTTTCATTCTTGACTCGTTTGAGCCCGGAAACAATTTGTAGCTTTGTTATTGACTAGATTGAAGTTGGAAACAACTTGTAGCTTCATTCCGGACTCGTTTGAAGTTGAAAACAACTTGTAGCTTCATTTTCGGTTGTTTGAAATTGGAATCACCTTGTAGTTTCATTCTTGACTCGTTTGAGCCCGGAAACAATTTGTAGCTTTGTTATTGACTAGATTGAAGTTGGAAACAACTTGTAGCTTCATTCCGACTCGTTTGAAGTTGAAAACAACTTGTAGCTTCATTTTCGGTTGTTTGAAATTGGAATCACCTTGTAGTTTCATTCTTGACTCGTTTGAGCCCGGAAACAATTTGTAGCTTTGTTATTGACTAGATTGAAGTTGGAAACAACTTGTAGCTTCATTCCGGACTCGTTTGAAGTTGAAAACAACTTGTAGCTTCATTTTCGGTTGTTTGAAATTGGAATCACCTTGTAGTTTCATTCTTGACTCGTTTGAGCCCGGAAACAATTTGTAGCTTCGTTATTGACTAGATTGAAGTTGGAAACAACTTGTAGCTTCATTCCGGACTCGTTTGAAGTTGAAAACAACTTGTAGCTTCATTTTCGGTTGTTTGAAATTGGAATCACCTTGTAGTTTCATTCTTGACTCGTTTGAGCCGGAAACAACTTGTAGCTTCGTTATTGACTAGATTGAAGTTGGAAACAACTTGTAGCTTCATTCCGGACTCGTTTGAAGTTGAAAACAACTTGGAGCTTCATTTTCGGTTGTTTGAAATTGGAATCACCTTGTAGTTTCATTCTTGACTCGTTTGAGCCCGGAAACAATTTGTAGCTTTGTTATTGACTAGATTGAAGTTGGAAACAACTTGTAGCTTCATTCCGGACTCGTTTGAAGTTGAAAACAACTTGGAGCTTCATTTTTCGGTTGTTTGAAATTGGAATCACCTTGTAGTTTCATTCTTGACTCGTTTGAGCCCGGAAACAAGTTGTAGCTTGTTATTGACTAGATTGAAGTTGGAAACAACTTGTAGCTTCATTCCGGACTCGTTTGAAGTTGAAAACAACTTGAAGCTTCATTTTCGGTTGTTTGAAATTGGAATCACCTTGTAGTTTCATTCTTGACTCGTTTGAGCCCGGAACAATTTGTAGCTTTGTTATTGACTAGATTGAAGTTGGAAACAACTTGTAGCTTCATTCCGGACTCGTTTGAAGTTGAAAACAACTTGTAGCTTCATTTTCGGTTGTTTGAAATTGGAATAACCTTGTAGTTTCATTCTTGACTCGTTTGAGTCCGGAAACAATTTGTAGCTTCTTGTATGACTAGATTGAAGTTGGAAACAACTTGTAGCTTCATTCCGGACTCGTTTGAAGTTGAAAACAACTTGTACCTTCATTTTCGGTTGTTTGAAATTGGAATCAACTTGTAGTTTCATTCTTGACTCGTTTGAGCCCGGAAACAACTTGTAGCTTCGTTATTGACTAGATTGAAGTTGGAAACAACTTGCAGCTTCATTCCGAACTCGTTTGAAGTTGAAAACAACTTGTAGCTTCATTTTCGGTTGTTTGAATTTGGAATCACCTTGTAGTTTCATTCTTGACTCGTTTGAGTCCCGGAAACAACTTGTAGCTTCATTCCGGACTAGTTTGAAGTTGAAAACAACGTGTAGCTTCATTCCGGACTCGTTTGAAGTTGAAAACAACTTGGAGCTTCATTTTCGGTTGTTTGAAATTGGAATCACCTTGTAGTTTCATTCTTGACTCGTTTGAGCCGGAAACAAGTTGTAGCTTCGTTATTGACTAGATTGAAGTTGGAAACAACTTGTAGCTTCATTCCGGACTCGTTTGAAGTTGAAAACAACTTGTAACTTCATTTTCGGTTGTTTGAAATTGGAATCACCTTGTAGTTTCATTCTTGACTCGTTGAGCCCGGAAACAATTTGTAGCTTTGTTATTGACTAGATTGAAGTTGGAAACAACTTGTAGCTTCATTCCGGACTCGTTTGAAGTTGAAACAACTTGTAACTTCATTTTCGGTTGTTTGAAATTGGAATCACCTTGTAGTTTCATTCTTGACTCGTTTGAGCCCGGAAACAATTTGTAGCTTTGTTATTGACTAGATTGAAGTTGGAAACAACTTGTAGCTTCATTCCGGACTCGTTTGAAGTTGAAAACAACTTGTAGCTTCATTTTCGGTTGTTTGAATTGGAATCACCTTGTAGTTTCATTCTTGACTCGTTGAGTCCGGAAACAATTTGTAGCTTCATTGTTGACTAGATTGAAGTTGGAAACAACTTGTAGCTTCATTCCGGACTCGTTTGAAGTTGAAAACAACTTGTAGCTTCATTTTCGGTTGTTTGAAATTGGAATCACCTTGTAGTTTCATTCTTGACTCGTTTGAGCCCGGAAACAATTTGTAGCTTTGTTATTGACTAGATTGAAGTTGGAAACAACTTGTAGCTTCATTCCGGACTCGTTTGAAGTTGAAAACAACTTGTAGCTTCATTTTCGGTTGTTTGAAATTGGAATCACCTTGTAGTTTCATTCTTGACTCGTTTGAGCCCGGAAACAATTGTAGCTTGTTATTGACTAGATTGAAGTTGGAAACAACTTGTAGCTTCATTCCGGACTCGTTTGAAGTTGAAAACAACTTGGAGCTTCATTTTCGGTTGTTTGAAATTGGAATCACCTTGTAGTTTCATTCTTGACTCGTTTGAGCCCGGAAACAATTTGTAGCTTGTTATTGACTAGATTGAAGTTGGAAACAACTTGTAGCTTCATTCCGGACTCGTTTGAAGTTGAAAACAACTTGTAGCTTCATTTCGGTTGTTTGAAATTGGAATCACCTTGTAGTTTCATTCTTGACTCGTTGAGCCCGGAAACAATTTGTAGCTTTGTTATTGACTAGATTGAAGTTGGAAACAACTTGTAGCTTCATTCCGGACTCGTTTGAAGTTGAAAACAACTTGTAGCTTCATTTTCGGTTGTTTGAAATTGGAATCACCTTGTAGTTTCATTCTTGACTCGTTTGAGCCCGGAAACAATTTGTAGCTTGTTATTGACTAGATTGAAGTTGGAAACAACTTGTAGCTTCATTCCGGACTCGTTTGAAGTTGAAAACAACTTGGAGCTTCATTTTCGGTTGTTTGAAATTGGAATCACCTTGTAGTTTCATTCTTGACTCGTTTGAGCCGGAAACAATTTGTAGCTTTGTTATTGACTAGATTGAAGTTGGAAACAACTTGTAGCTTCATTCCGGACTCGTTTGAAGTTGAAAACAACTTGTAGATCATTTAGTAAAACAACTTGGAGCTTCATTTCGGTTGTTTGAAATGGAATCACCTTGTAGTTTCATTCTTGACTCGTTTGAGCCGGAAACAATTTGTAGCTTTGTTATTGACTAGATTGAAGTTGGAAACAACTTGTAGCTTCATTCCGGACTCGTTTGAAGTGAAAACAACTTGGAGCTTCATTTTCGGTTGTTTGAAATTGGAATTACCTTGTAGTTTCATTCTTGACTCGTTTGAGCCCGGAAACAATTTGTAGCTTTGTTATTGACTAGATTGAAGTTGGAAACAACTTGTAGCTTCATTCCGGACTCGTTTGAAGTTGAAAACAACTTGTAGCTTCATTTTCGGTTGTTTGAAATTGGAATCACCTTGTAGTTTCATTCTTGACTCGTTTGAGCCCGGAAACAATTTGTAGCTTCGTTATTGACTAGATTGAAGTTGGAAACAACTTGTAGCTTCATTCCGGACTCGTTTGAAGTTGAAAACAACTTGTACCTTCATTTTCGGTTGTTTGAAATTGGAATCAACTTGTAGTTTCATTCTTGACTCGTTTGAGCCCGGAAACAACTTGTAGCTTCGTTATTGACTAGATTGAAGTTGGAAACAACTTGCAGCTTCATTCCGAACTCGTTTGAAGTTGAAAACAACTTGTAGCTTCATTTTCGGTTGTTTGAATTTGGAATCACCTTGTAGTTTCATTCTTGACTCGTTTGAGTCCGGAAACAACTTGTAGCTTCATTCCGGACTCGTTTGAAGTTGAAAACAACGTGTAGCTTCATTCCGGACTCGTTTGAAGTTGAAAACAACTTGGAGCTTCATTTTCGGTTGTTTGAAATTGGAATCAACTTGTAGTTTCATTCTTGACTCGTTTGAGCCCGGAAACAAGTTGTAGCTTCGTTATTGACTAGATTGAAGTTGGAAACAACTTGTAGCTTCATTCCGGACTCGTTTGAAGTTGAAAACAACTTGTAGCTTCATTTTCGGTTGTTTGAAATTGGAATCACCTTGTAGTTTCATTCTTGACTCGTTGAGCCCGGAAACAATTTGTAGCTTTGTTATTGACTAGATTGAAGTTGGAAACAACTTGTAGCTTCATTCCGGACTCGTTTGAAGTTGAAAACAACTTGGAGCTTCATTTTCGGTTGTTTGAAATTGGAATCACCTTGTAGTTTCATTCTTGACTCGTTTGAGCCCGGAAACAATTTGTAGCTTTGTTATTGACTAGATTGAAGTTGGAAACAACTTGTAGCTTCATTCCGGACTCGTTTGAAGTTGAAAACAACTTGTAGCTTCATTTTCGGTTGTTTGAATTGGAATCACTTGTAGTTTCATTCTTGACTCGTTTGAGCCCGGAAACAACTTGTAGCTTCGTTATTGACTAGATTGAAGTTGGAAACAACTTGTAGCTTCATTCCGGACTCGTTTGAAGTTGAAAACAACTTGTAGCTTCATTTTCGGTTGTTTGAAATTGGAATCACCTTGTAGTTTCATTCTTGACTCGTTTGAGCCCGGAAACAATTTGTAGCTTCGTTATTGACTAGATTGAAGTTGGAAACAACTTGTAGCTTCATTCCGACTCGTTTGAAGTTGAAAACAACTTGTAGCTTCATTTTCGGTTGTTTGAAATTGGAATCACCTTGTAGTTTCATTCTTGACTCGTTTGAGCCCGGAAACAATTTGTAGCTTCGTTATTGACTAGATTGAAGTTGGAAACAACTTGTAGCTTCATTCCGGACTCGTTTGAAGTTGAAAACAACTTGGAGCTTCATTTTCGGTTGTTTGAAATTGGAATCACCTTGTAGTTTCATTCTTGACTCGTTTGAGCCCGGAAACAATTTGTAGCTTTGTTATTGACTAGATTGAAGTTGGAAACAACTTGTAGCTTCATTCCGGACTCGTTTGAAGTTGAAAACAACTTGGAGCTTCATTTTCGGTTGTTTGAAATTGGAATCACCTTGTAGTTTCATTCTTGACTCGTTTGAGCCCGGAAACAATTTGTAGCTTTGTTATTGACTAGATTGAAGTTGGAAACAACTTGTAGCTTCATTCCGGACTCGTTTGAAGTTGAACACAACTTGTAGCTTCATTTTCGGTTGTTTGAAATTGGAATCACCTTGTAGTTTCATTCTTGACTCGTTTGAGCCCGGAAACAATTTGTAGCTTCGTTATTGACTAGATTGAAGTTGGAAACAACTTGTAGCTTCATTCCGGACTCGTTTGAAGTTGAAAACAACTTGTAAGCTTCATTTTCGGTTGTTTGAAATTGGAATCACCTTGTAGTTTCATTCTTGACTCGTTTGAGTCCGGAAACAATTTGTAGCTTCGTTATTGACTAGATTGAAGTTGGAAACAACTTGTAGCTTCATTCCGGACTCGTTTGAAGTTGAAAACAACTTGTAGCTTCATTTTCGGTTGTTTTGAAATTGGAATCAACTTGTAGTTTCATTCTGACTCGTTTGAGCCCGGAAACAACTTGTAGCTTCGTTATTGACTAGATTGAAGTTGGAAAACAACTTGCTAGCTTCATTCCGAACTCGTTTGAAGTTGAAAACAACTTGTAGCTTCATTTTCGGTTGTTGAATTGGAATCACCTTGTAGTTTCATTCTTGACTCGTTTGAGTCCGGAAACAACTTGTAGCTTTGTCCTGACTCGATTGAAGTTGAAAACAACGTGTAGCTTCATTCCGGACTCGTTTGAAGTTGAAAACAACTTGGAGCTTCATTTTCGGTTGTTTGAAATTGGAATCAACTTGTAGTTTCATTCTTGACTCGTTTGAGCCCGGAAACAATTTGTAGCTTCGTTATTGACCTAGATTGAAGTTGGAAACAACTTGTAGCTTCATTCCGGACTCGTTTGAAGTTGAAAACAACTTGTAGCTTCATTTTCGGTTGTTTGAAATTGGAATCACCTTGTAGTTTCATTCTTGACTCGTTTGAGCCCGGAAACAATTTGTAGCTTTGTTATTGACTAGATTGAAGTTGGAAACAACTTGTAGCTTCATTCCGGACTCGTTTGAAGTTGAAAACAACTTGGAGCTTCATTTTCGGTTGTTTGAAATTGGAATCACCTTGTAGTTTCATTCTTGACTCGTTTGAGCCCGGAAACAATTTGTAGCTTTGTTATTGACTAGATTGAAGTTGGAAACAACTTGTAGCTTCATTCCGGACTCGTTTGAAGTTGAAACAACTTGTAGCTTCATTTTCGGTTGTTTGAAATTGGAATCACCTTGTAGTTTCATTCTTGACTCGTTTGAGTCCGGAAACAATTGTAGCTTCATGTTATGACTAGATTGAAGTTGGAAACAACTTGTAGCTTCATTCCGGACTCGTTTGAAGTTGAAACAACTTGTAGCTTCATTTTCGGTTGTTTGAAATTGGAATCAACTTGTAGTTTCATTCTTGACTCGTTTGAGCCCGGAAACAATTTGTAGCTTCGTTATTGACTAGATTGAAGTTGGAAACAACTTGTAGCTTCATTCCGAACTCGTTTGAAGTTGAAAACAACTTGGAGCTTCATTTTCGGTGTTTGAATTGGAATCACCTTGTAGTTTCATTCTTGACTCGTTTGAGTCCAGGAAACAACTTGTAGCTTCATTCCGGACTCGTTTGAAGTTGGAAAACAACGTGTAGCTTCATTCCGGACTCGTTTGAAGTTGAAAACAACTTGGAGCTTCATTTTCGGTTGTTTGAAATTGGAATCAACTTGTAGTTTCATTCTTGACTCGTTTGAGCCCGGAAACAAGTTGTAGCTTCGTTATTGACTAGATTGAAGTTGGAAACAACTTGTAGCTTCATTCCGGACTCGTTTGAAGTTGAAAACAACTTGTAGCTTCATTTTCGGTTGTTTGAAATTGGAATCACCTTGTAGTTTCATTCTTGACTCGTTTGAGCCGGAAACAATTTGTAGCTTTGTTATTGACTAGATTGAAGTTGGAAACAACTTGTAGCTTCATTCCGGACTCGTTTGAAGTTGAAAACAACTTGGAGCTTCATTTTCGGTTGTTTGAAATTGGAATCACCTTGTAGTTTCATTCTTGACTCGTTTGAGCCGGAAACAATTTGTAGCTTTGTTATTGACTAGATTGAAGTTGGAAACAACTTGTAGCTTCATTCCGGACTCGTTGAAGTTGAAAACAACTTGTAAGCTTCATTTTCGGTTGTTTGAAATTGGAATCACCTTGTAGTTTCATTCTTGACTCGTTTGAGCCCGGAAACAATTTGTAGCTTTGTTATTGACTAGATTGAAGTTGGAAACAACTTGTAGCTTCATTCCGGACTCGTTTGAAGTTGAAAACAACTTGTAGCTTCATTTTCGGTTGTTTGAAATTGGAATCACCTTGTAGTTTCATTCTTGACTCGTTTGAGTCCGGAACAATTTGTAGCTTTGTTATTGACTAGATTGAAGTTGGAAACAACTTGTAGCTTCATTCCGGACTCGTTTGAAGTTGAAAACAACTTGTAGCTTCATTTTCGGTTGTTTGAAATTGGAATCACCTGTAGTTTCATTCTTGACTCGTTTGAGCCCGGAAACAATTTGTAGCTTCGTTATTGACTAGATTGAAGTTGGAAACAACTTGTCGCTTCATTCCGGACTCGTTTGAAGTTGAAAACAACTTGGAGCTTCATTTTCGGTTGTTTGAAATTGGAATCACCTTGTAGTTTCATTCTTGACTCGTTTGAGCCGGAAACAATTGTAGCTTGTTATTCGACTAGATTGAAGTTGGAAACACTTGTAGCTTCATTCCGGACTCGTTTGAAGTTGAAAACAACTTGGAGCTTCATTTTCGGTTGTTTGAATTGGAATCACCTTGTAGTTTCATTCTTGACTCGTTTGAGCCCGGAAACAAGTTGTAGCTTCGTTATTGACTAGATTGAAGTTGGAAACAACTTGTAGCTTCATTCCGGACTCGTTTGAAGTTGAAAACAACTTGTAGCTTCATTTTCGGTTGTTTGAAATTGGAATCACCTTGTAGTTTCATTCTTGACTCGTTTGAGCCCGGAAACAATTTGTAGCTTCGTTATTGACTAGATTGAAGTTGGAAACAACTTGTAGCTTCATTCCGGACTCGTTTGAAGTTGAAAACAACTTGTAACTTCATTTTCGGTTGTTTGAAATTGGAATCACCTTGTAGTTTCATTCTTGACTCGTTTGAGTCCGGAAACAATTTGTAGCTTCATTTTGACTAGATTGAAGTTGGAAACAACTTGTAGCTTCATTCCGGACTCGTTTGAAGTTGAAAACAACTTGTAGCTTCATTTTCGGTTGTTTGAAATTGGAATCAACTTGTAGTTTCATTCTTGACTCGTTTGAGCCCGGAAACAACTTGTAGCTTTGTTATTGACTAGATTGAAGTTGGAAACAACTTGTAGCTTCATTCCGGACTCGTTTGAAGTTGAAAACAACTTGTAGCTTCATTTCGGTTGTTTGAATTGGAATCACCTTGTAGTTTCATTCTTGACTCGTTTGAGCCCGGAAACAATTGTAGCTTTTATTGACTAGATTGAAGTTGAAACAACTTGTAGCTTCATTCCGGACTCGTTTGAAGTTGAAAACAACTTGGAGCTTCATTTTCGGTTGTTTGAAATTGGAATCAACTTGTAGTTTCATTCTTGACTCGTTTGAGCCCGGAAACAAGTTGTAGCTTCGTTATTGACTAGATTGAAGTTGGAAACAACTTGTAGCTTCATTCCGGACTCGTTTGAAGTTGAAAACAACTTGTAACTTCATTTTCGGTTGTTTGAAATTGGAATCACCTTGTAGTTTCATTCTTGACTCGTTTGAGTCCCGGAAACAATTTGTAGCTTCAGTTATTGACTAGATTGAAGTTGGAAACAACTTGTAGCTTCATTCCGGACTTGTTTGAAGTTGAAAACAATTTGTAGCTCATTTCGGTTGTTTGAATTGGAATCAACTTGTAGTTTCATCATTCTGGACTCGTTGAGCCCGGAGAAACAATTTGTAGCTTCGTTATTGACTAGATTGAAGTTGGAAACACTTGTAGCTTCATCTCCGGGACCTCGGTTTGAAGTTGAAAACAACTTGTAGCTTCATTTTCGGTTTTTGGTTGTTTGAAATTGGAAGGACCTTGTAGTTTCATTCTTGACATCGTTTGATGCCGGAAACAAGTTGTAGCTTTGTTATTGACATAGATTGAAGTTGGAAACAACTTGTAGCTTCATGCCGGACATCGTTTGAAGTTGTACACAACTTGTAACTTCATTTTCGGTTGTTGAATTGGATCAACTTGTTACGTTTCATTCTTGACTCGTTCGAGCCCGGAAACAATTTGTAGCTTCAGTGTTGACTAGATTGAAGTTGGAAACAACTTGTAGCTTCATTCCGGACTCGTTTGAAGTTGAAAACAACTTGTAGCTTCATTTTCGGTTGTTTGAAATTGGAATCAACTTGTAGTTTCATTCTTGACTCGTTTGAGCCCGGAAACAACTTGTAGCTTCGTTATTGACTAGATTGAAGTTGGAAACAACTTGCAGCTTCATTCCGAACTCGTTTGAAGTTGAAAACAACTTGTAGCTTCATTTTCGGTTGTTTGAATTGGAATCACCTTGTAGTTTCATTCTTGACTCGTTTGAGTCCGGAAACAATTGTAGCTTCATTCCTGACTCGTTGAAGTTGAAAACAACGTGTAGCTTCATTCCGGACTCGTTTGAAGTTGAAAACAACTTGGAGCTTCATTTTCGGTTGTTTTAAATTGGAATCACCTTGTAGTTTCATTCTTGACTCGTTTGAGTCCGGAAACAACTTGTAGCTTCATTATTGACTAGATTGAAGTTGGAAACAACTTGTAGCTTCATTCCGGACTCGTTTGAAGATGAAAACAACTTGTAGCTTCATTCCGACTTGTTTGAAGTTGAAAACAATTTGTAGCTTCATTTTCGGTTGTTTGAAATTGTAATCAACTTGTAGTTTCATTCTTGACTCGTTTGAGCCCGGAAACAACTTGTAGCTTCGTTATTGACTAGATTGAAGTTGGAAACAACTTGTAGCTTCATTCCGGACTCATTTGAAGTTGAAAACAACTTGTAACTCATTTTCGGTTGTTTGAAATTGGAATCACCTTGTAGTTTCATTCTTGACTCGTTTGAGCCCGGAAACAATTTGTAGCTTTGTTATTGACTAGATTGAAGTTGGAAACAACTTGTAGCTTCATTCCGGACTCGTTTGAAGTTGAAAACAACTTGGAGCTCATTTTCGGTTGTTTGAAATTGGAATCACCTTGTAGTTTCATTCTTGACTCGTTCGAGCCGGAAACAAGTTGTAGCTTCTTATTGACTAGATTGAAGTTGGAAACAACTTGTAGCTTCATTCCGGACTCGTTTGAAGTTGAAACAACTTGTAGCTTCATTTTCGGTTGTTTGAAATTGGAATCACCTTGTAGTTTCATTCTTGACTCGTTTGAGCCCGGAAACAATTTGTAGCTTTGTTATTGACTAGATTGAAGTTGGAAACAACTTGTAGCTTCATTCCGACTCGTTTGAAGTTGAAAACAACTTGGAGCTTCATTTTCGGTTGTTTGAAATTGGAATCACCTTGTAGTTTCATTCTTGACTCGTTTGAGCCCGGAAACAATTTGTAGCTTTGTTATTGACTAGATTGAAGTTGGAAACAACTTGTAGCTTCATTCCGGACTCGTTTGAAGTTGAAAACAACTTGGAGCTTCATTTTCGGTTGTTTTGAAATTGGAATCACCTTGTAGTTTCATTCTTGACTCGTTTGAGTCCGGAAACAACTTGTAGCTTTGTTATTGACTAGATTGAAGTTGGAAACAACTTGTAGCTTCATTCCGGACTCGTTGAGATGAAACAACTTGTAGCTTCATTCCGGACTTTTGAGTTGAAAACAATTTGTAGCTTCATTTTCGGTTGTTTGAAATTGGAATCAACTTGTAGTTTCATTCTTGACTCGTTTGAGCCCGGAAACACTTTGTAGCTTCGTTATTGACTAGATTGAAGTTGGAAACAACTTGTAGCTTCATTCCGGACTCATTTGAAGTTGAAAACAACTTGTACTTCATTTTCGGTTGTTTGAAATTGGAATCACCTTGTAGTTTCATTCTTGACTCGTTTGAGCCCGGAAACAATTTGTAGCTTTGTTATTGACTAGATTGAAGTTGGAAACAACTTGTAGCTTCATTCCGGACTCGTTTGAAGTTGACACAACTTGTAGCTTCATTTTCGGTTGTTTGAAATTGGAATCACCTTGTAGTTTCATTCTTGACTCGTTTGAGCCCGGAAACAATTTTAGCTTCGTTATTGACTAGATTGAAGTTGGAAACAACTTGTAGCTTCATTCCGACTCGTTTGAAGTTGAAAACAACTTGTAGCTTCATTTTCGGTTGTTTGAAATTGGAATCACCTTGTAGTTTCATTCTTGACTCGTTTGAGTCCGGAAACAATTTGTAGCTTCATTGTTGACTAGATTGAAGTTGGAAACAACTTGTAGCTTCATTCCGGACTCGTTTGAAGTTGAAAACAACTTGTAGCTTCATTTTCGGTTGTTTGAAATTGGAATCACCTTGTAGTTTCATTCTTGACTCGTTTGAGCCCGGAAACAAGTTGTAGCTTTGTTATTGACTAGATTGAAGTTGGAAACAACTTGTAGCTTCATTCCGACTCGTTTGAAGTTGAAAACAACTTGTAGCTTCATTTTCGGTTGTTTGAAATTGGAATCACCTTGTAGTTTCATTCTTGACTCGTTTGAGGCCGGAAACAACTTGTAGCTTTGTTATTGACTAGATTGAAGTTGGAAACAACTTGTAGCTTCATTCCGGACTCGTTTGAAGTTGAAAACAACTTGTAGCTTCATTTTCGGTTGTTTGAAATTGGAATCACCTTGTAGTTTCATTCTTGACTCGTTTGAGTCCGGAAACAATTTGTAGCTTGTTTTTGACTAGATTGAAGTTGGAAACAACTTGTAGCTTCATTCCGACTCGTTTGAAGTTGAAAACAACTTGTAGCTTCATTTTCGGTTGTTTGAAATTGGAATCAACTTGTAGTTTCATTCTTGACTCGTTTGAGCCCGGAAACAATTGTAGCTTCGTTATTGACTAGATTGAAGTTGGAAACAACTTGTAGCTTCATTCCGGACTCGTTTGAAGTTGAAAACAACTTGTAGCTTCTTTTCGGTTGTTTGAAATTTGGAATCACCTTGTAGTTTCATTCTTGACTCGTTGAGTCCGGAAACAATTTGTAGCTTTGGTTATTGACTAGATTGAAGTTGGAAACAACTTGTAGCTTCATTCCGGACTCGTTTGAAGTTGAAAACAACTTGGAGCTTCATTTTCGGTTGTTTGAAATTGGAATCACCTTGTAGTTTCATTCTTGACTCGTTTGAGCCCGGAAACAATTTGTAGCTTTGTTATTGACTAGATTGAAGTTGGAAACAACTTGTAGCTTCATTCCGGACTCGTTTGAAGTTGAAAACAACTTGTAGCTTCATTTTCGGTTGTTTGAAATTGGAATCACCTTGTAGTTTCATTCTTGACTCGTTTGAGCCCGGAAACAATTTGTAGCTTCTTTATTGACTAGATTGAAGTTGGAAACAACTTGTAGCTTCATTCCGGACTCGTTTGAAGTTGAAAACAACTTGTAGCTTCATTTTCGGTTGTTTGAAATTGGAATCACCTTGTAGTTTCATTCTTGACTCGTTTGAGTCCGGAAACAATTGTAGCTTCATTTATTGACTAGATTGAAGTTGGAAACAACTTGTAGCTTCATTCCGGACTCGTTTGAAGTTGAAAACAACTTGGAGCTTCATTTTCGGTTTTTTAAATTGGAATCACCTTGTAGTTTCATTCTTGACTCGTTTGAGTCCGGAAACAACTGTGCTTCATTATTGACTAGATGAAGTTGGAACACTTGTAGCTTCATTCCGGACTCGTTTGAAGATGAAAACAACTTGTAGCTTCATTCCGGACTTGTTTGAAGTTGAAAACAATTTGTAGCTTCATTTTCGGTTGTTTGAATTGTAATCAACTTGTAGTATTCATTCTTGACTCGTTTGAGCCCGGAACCACTTGTAGCTTCGTTATTGACTAGATTGAAGTTGGAAACAACTTGTAGCTTCATTCCGGACTCCTTTGAAGTTGAAAACAACTTGGTAACTTCATTTCGGTTGTTGAAATTGGAATCACCTTGTAGTTTCATTTCTTGACTCGTTTGAGCCAGGAACAATTTGTAGCTTTGTTATTGACTAGATTGAAGTTGGAAACAACTTGTAGCTTCATTCCGGACTCGTTTGAAGTTGAAAACAACTTGGAGCTTCATTTTCGGTTGTTTGAAATTGGAATCACCTTGTAGTTTCATTCTTGACTCGTTTGAGCCCGGAAACAATTTGTAGCTTTGTTATTGACTAGATTGAAGTTGGAAACAACTTGTAGCTTCATTCCGGACTCGTTTGAAGTTGAAAACAACTTGTAACTTCATTTTCGGTTGTTTGAAATTGGAATCACCTTGTAGTTTCATTCTTGACTCGTTTGAGTCCGGAAACAACTTGTAGCTTTGTTATTGACTAGATTGAAGTTGGAAACAACTTGTAGCTTCATTCCGACTCGTTTGAAGTTGAAAACAACTTGTAGCTTCATTTTCGGTTGTTTGAAATTGGAATCACCTTGTAGTTTCATTCTTGACTCGTTGAGCCCGGAAACAATTTGTAGCTTCGTTATTGACTAGATTGAAGTTGGAAACAACTTGTAGCTTCATTCCGGACTCGTTTGAAGTTGAAACAACTTGTAGCTTCATTTTCGGTTGTTTGAATTGGAATCACCTTGTAGTTTCATTCTTGACTCGTTCGAGTCCGGAAACAATTTGTAGCTTCATTGTTGACTAGATTGAAGTTGGAAACAACTTGTAGCTTCATTCCGGACTCGTTGAAGTTGAAAACAACTTGTACCTTCATTTTCGGTTGTTTGAAATTGGAATCAACTTGTAGTTTCATTCTTGACTCGTTTGAGCCCGGAAACAACTTGTAGCTTCGTTATTGACTAGATTGAAGTTGGAAACAACTTGCAGCTTCATTCCGACTCGTTTGAAGTTGAAAACAACTTGTAGCTTCATTTTCGGTTGTTTGAATTGGAATCACCTTGTAGTTTCATTCTTGACTCGTTTGAGTCCCGGAAACAACTTGTAGCTTCATTCCGGACTCGATTGAAGTTGAAAACAACGTGTAGCTTCATTCCGGACTCGTTTGAAGTTGAAAACAACTTGGAGCTTCATTTTCGGTTGTTTGAAATTGGAATCACCTTGTAGTTTCATTCTTGACTCGTTTGAGCCCGGAAACAACTTGTAGCTTCATTATTGACTAGATTGAAGTTGGAAACAACTTGTAGCTTCATTCCGGACTCGTTTGAAGAGTTGAAAACAACTTGTAGCTTCATTCCGGACTTGTTTGAAGTTGAAAACAATTGTAGCTTCATTTTCGGTTGTTTGAAATTGGAATCAACTTGTAGTTTCATTCTTGACTCGTTTGAGCCCGGAAACAACTTGTAGCTTCGTTATTGACTAGATTGAAGTTGGAAACAACTTGTAGCTTCATTCCGGACTCGTTTGAAGTTGAAAACAACTTGTAAGCTTCATTTTCGGTTGTTTGAAATTGGAATCACCTTGTAGTTTCATTCTTGACTCGTTTGAGCCGGAAACAATTTGTAGCTTGTTAACTAGAGTGTTGGTGTGTGCTTGTCCGACTCTTGTCAACTTTCGGTTTCGGAATTGGAATCCACTTGTAGTTTCATTCTTGACTCGTTTGAGCCGGAAACAATTGTAGCTTTGTTATTGACTAGATTGAAGTTGGAAACAACTTGTAGCTTCATTCCGGACTCGTTTGAAGTTGAAAACAACTTGTAGCTTCATTTTCGGTTGTTTGAATTGGAATCACCTTGTAGTTTCATTCTTGACTCGTTGAGTCCGGAAACAATTTGTAGCTTCATTTTTGACTAGATTGAAGTTGGAAACAACTTGTAGCTTCATTCCGGACTCGTTTGAAGTTGAAAACAACTTGTAGCTTCATTTTCGGTTGTTTGAAATTGGAATCACTTGTAGTTTCATTCTTGACTCGTTTGAGCCCGGAAACAACTTGTAGCTTCGTTATTGACTAGATTGAAGTTGGAAACAACTTGTAGCTTCATTCCGGACTCGTTTGAAGTTGAAAACAACTTGTAGCTTCATTTTCGGTTGTTTGAAATTGGAATCACCTTGTAGTTTCATTCTTGACTCGTTTGAGTCCGGAAACAATTTGTAGCTTCATTATTGACTAGATTGAAGTTGGAAACAACTTGTAGCTTCATTCCGGACTCGTTTGAAGTTGAAAACAACTTGTAGCTTCATTTTCGGTTGTTTGAAATTGGAATCACCTTGTAGTTTCATTCTTGACTCGTTTGAGCCCGGAAACAATTTGTAGCTTTGTTATTGACTAGATTGAAGTTGGAAACAACTTGTAGCTTCATTCCGGACTCGTTTGAAGTTGAAAACAACTTGTAGCTTCATTTTCGGTTGTTTGAAATTGGAATCACCTTGTAGTTTCATTCTTGACTCGTTTGAGCCCGGAAACAACTTGTAGCTTCGTTATGACTAGATTGAAGTTGGAAACAACTTGTAGCTTCATTCCGGACTCGTTTGAAGTTGAAAACAACTTGTAGCTTCATTTTCGGTTGTTTGAAATTGGAATCACTTGTAGTTTCATTCTTGACTCGTTTGAGCCCGGAAACAATTTGTAGCTTTGTTATTGACTAGATTGAAGTTGGAAACAACTTGTAGCTTCATTCCGGACTCGTTTGAAGTTGAAAACAACTTGGAGCTTCATTTTCGGTTGTTTGAAATTGGAATCACCTTGTAGTTTCATTCTTGACTCGTTTGAGCCCGGAAACAATTTGTAGCTTTGTTATTGACTAGATTGAAGTTGGAAACAACTTGTAGCTTCATTCCGGACTCGTTTGAAGTTGAAAACAACTTGGAGCTTCATTTTCGGTTGTTTGAAATTGGAATCACCTTGTAGTTTCATTCTTGACTCGTTTGAGCCCGGAAACAATTTGTAGCTTTGTTATTGACTAGATTGAAGTTGGAAACAACTTGTAGCTTCATTCCGGACTCGTTTGAAGTTGAAAACAACTTGTAGCTTCATTTTCGGTTGTTTGAAATTGGAATCACCTTGTAGTTTCATTCTTGACTCGTTTGAGTCCGGAAACAATTTGTAGCTTCATTGTTGACTAGATTGAAGTTGGAAACAACTTGTAGCTTCATTCCGGACTCGTTTGAAGTTGAAAACAACTTGTAGCTTCATTTTCGGTTGTTTGAAATTGGAATCAACTTGTAGTTTCATTCTTGACTCGTTTGAGCCCGGAAACAACTTGTAGCTTCGTTATTGACTAGATTGAAGTTGGAAACAACTTGCAGCTTCATTCCGAACTCGTTTGAAGTTGAAAACAACTTGTAGCTTCATTTTCGGTTGTTTGAATTGGAATCACCTTGTAGTTTCATTCTTGACTCGTTTGAGTCCGGAAACAACTTGTAGCTTCATTCCGGACTCGTTGAAGTTGAAACAACTTGTAGCTTCATTCCGGACTCGTTTGAAGTTGAAAACAACTTGGAGCTTCATTTTCGGTTGTTTGAAATTGGAATCAACTTGTAGTTTCATTCTTGACTCGTTTGAGCCCGGAAACAAGTTGTAGCTTCGTTATTGACTAGATTGAAGTTGGAAACAACTTGTAGCTTCATTCCGGACTCGTTTGAAGTTGAAAACAACTTGTAACTTCATTTTCGGTTGTTTGAAATTGGAATCACCTTGTAGTTTCATTCTTGACTCGTTTGAGTCCGGAAACACTTGTAGCTTCATTATTGACTAGATTGAAGTTGGAAACAACTTGTAGCTTCATTCCGGACTCGTTTGAAGATGAAAACAACTTGTAGCTTCATTCCGGACTCGTTTGAAGTTGAAAACAATTTGTAGCTTCATTTTCGGTTGTTTGAAATTGTAATCAACTTTTAGTTTCATTCTTGACTCGTTCGAGTCTGGAAACAATTTGTAGCTTCATTGTTGACTAGATTGAAGTTGGAAACAACTTGTAGCTTCATTCCGGACTCGTTGAAGTTGAAAACAACTTGGAGCTTCATTTTCGGTTGTTTGAAATTGGAATCACCTTGTAGTTTCATTCTTGACTCGTTTGAGCCCGGAAACAACTTGTAGCTTCGTTATTGACTAGATTGAAGTTGGAAACAACTTGCAGCTTCATTCCGAACTCGTTTGAAGTTGAAAACAACTTGTAGCTTCATTTTCGGTTGTTTGAATTTGGAATCACCTTGTAGTTTCATTCTTGACTCGTTTGAGTCCGGAAACAACTTGTAGCTTCATTCCGGACTCGTTTGAAGTTGAAAACAACGTGTAGCTTCATTCCGGACTCGTTTGAAGTTGAAAACAACTTGGAGCTTCATTTTCGGTTGTTTGAAATTGGAATCAACTTGTAGTTTCATTCTTGACTCGTTTGAGCCCGGAAACAAGTTGTAGCTTCGTTATTGACTAGATTGAAGTTGGAAACAACTTGTAGCTTCATTCCGGACTCGTTTGAAGATGAAAACAACTTGTAGCTTCATTCCGGACTCGTTTGAAGTTGAAAACAATTTGTAGCTTCATTTTCGGTTGTTTGAAATTGTAATCAACTTGTAGTTTCATTCTTGACTCGTTTGAGCCCGGAAACAACTTTTAGCTTCGTTATTGACTAGATTGAAGTTGGAAACAACTTGTAGCTTCATTCCGGACTCATTTGAAGTTGAAAACAACTTGTAACTTCATTTTCGGTTGTTTGAAATTGGAATCACCTTGTAGTTTCATTCTTGACTCGTTTGAGCCAGGAAACAATTTGTAGCTTTGTTATTGACTAGATTGAAGTTGGAAACAACTTGTAGCTTCATTCCGGACTCGTTTGAAGTTGAAAACAACTTGTGACTTCATTTTCGGTTGTTTGAAATTGGAATCACCTTGTAGTTTCATTCTTGACTCGTTTTGAGCCAGGAAACAATTTGTAGCTTTGTTATTGACTAGATTGAAGTTGGAAACAACTTGTAGCTTCATTCCGGACTCGTTTGAAGTTGAAAACAACTTGGAGCTTCATTTTCGGTTGTTTGAAATTGGAATCACCTTGTAGTTTCATTCTTGACTCGTTTGAGCCCGGAAACAATTTGTAGCTTTGTTATTGACTAGATTGAAGTTGGAAACAACTTGTAGCTTCATTCCGGACTCGTTTGAAGTTGAAAACAACTTGGAGCTTCATTTTCGGTTGTTTGAAATTGGAATCACCTTGTAGTTTCATTCTTGACTCGTTTGAGCCGGAAACAAGTTGTAGCTTCATTATTGACTAGATTGAAGTTGGAAACAACTTGTAGCTTCATTCCGGACTCGTTTGAAGTTGAAAACAACTTGGAGCTTCATTTTCGGTTGTTTGAAATTGGAATCACCTTGTAGTTTCATTCTTGACTCGTTTGAGCCCGGAAACAATTTGTAGCTTTGTTATTGACTAGATTGAAGTTGGAAACAACTTGTAGCTTCATTCCGGACTCGTTTGAAGTTGAAAACAACTTGGTGCTTCATTTTCGGTTGTTTGAAATTGGAATGACCTTGTAGTTTCATTCTTGACTCGTTTGAGCCCGGAAACAAGTTGTAGCTTTGTTATTGACTAGATTGAAGTTGGAAACAACTTGTAGCTTCATTCGGACTCGTTGAAGTTGAAAACAACTTGTAACTTCATTTTCGGTTGTTTGAAATTGGAATCACCTTGTAGTTTCATTCTTGACTCGTTCGAGTCCGGAAACAAGTTGTAGCTTCATTGTTGACTAGATGAAGTTGGAAACAACTTGCAGCTTCATTCCGAACTCGTTTGAAGTTGAAAACAACTTGTAGCTTCATTTTCGGTTGTTTGAAATTGGAATCAACTTGTAGTTTCATTCTTGACTCGTTCGAGCCCGGAAACAACTTGTAGCTTCGTTATTGACTAGATTGAAGTTGGAAACAACTTGCAGCTTCATTCCGAACTCGTTTGAAGTTGAAAACAACTTGTAGCTTCATTTTCGGTTGTTTGAATTTGGAATCACCTTGTAGTTTCATTCTTGACTCGTTTGAGTCTGAAACAACTTGTAGCTTCATTCCGGACTCGTTTGAAGTTGAAAACAACGTGTAGCTTCATTCCGGACTCGTTTGAAGTTGAAAACAACTTGGAGCTTCATTTTCGGTTGTTTTAAATTGGAATCACCTTGTAGTTTCATTCTTGACTCGTTTGAGTCCGGAAACAACTTGTAGCTTCATTACTGACTAGATTGAAGTTGGAAACAACTTGTAGCTTCATTCCGGACTCGTTTGAAGATGAAAACAACTTGTAGCTTCATTCCGGACTTGTTTGAAGTTGAAAACAATTTGTAGCTTCATTTTCGGTTGTTTGAAATTGTAATCAACTTGTAGTTTCATTCTTGACTCGTTTGAGCCCGGAAACAACTTGTAGCTTCGTTATTGACTAGATTGAAGTTGGAAACAACTTGTAGCTTCATTCCGGACTCATTTGAAGTTGAAAACAACTTGTAACTTCATTTTCGGTTGTTTGAAATTGGAATCACCTTGTAGTTTCATTCTTGACTCGTTTGAGCCAGGAAACAATTTGTAGCTTTGTTATTGACTAGATTGAAGTTGGAAACAACTTGTAGCTTCATTCCGGACTCGTTTGAAGTTGAAAACAACTTGGAGCTTCATTTTCGGTTGTTTGAAATTGGAATCACCTTGTAGTTTCATTCTTGACTCGTTTGAGCCCGGAAACAATTTGTAGCTTTGTTATTGACTAGATTGAAGTTGGAAACAACTTGTAGCTTCATTCCGGACTCGTTTGAAGTTGAAAACAACTTGGAGCTTCATTTTCGGTTGTTTGAAATTGGAATCACCTTGTAGTTTCATTCTTGACTCGTTTGAGCCCGGAAACAATTTGTAGCTTTGTTATTGACTAGATTGAAGTTGGAAACAACTTGTAGCTTCATTCCGGACTCGTTTGAAGTTGAAAACAACTTGTAGCTTCATTTTCGGTTGTTTGAATTGGAATCACCTTGTAGTTTCATTCTTGACTCGTTCGAGTCCGGAAACAATTTGTAGCTTCATTGTTGACTAGATTGAAGTTGGAAACAACTTGTAGCTTCATTCCGGACTCGTTTGAAGTTGAAAACAACTTGTACCTTCATTTTCGGTTGTTTGAAATTGGAATCAACTTGTAGTTTCATTCTTGACTCGTTTGAGCCCGGAAACAACTTGTAGCTTCGTTATTGACTAGATTGAAGTTGGAAACAACTTGCAGCTTCATTCCGAACTCGTTTGAAGTTGAAAACAACTTGTAGCTTCATTTTCGGTTGTTTGAATTTGGAATCACCTTGTAGTTTCATTCTTGACTCGTTTGAGTCCGGAAACAACTTGTAGCTTCATTCCGGACTCGTTTGAAGTTGAAAACAACGTGTAGCTTCATTCCGGACTCGTTTGAAGTTGAAAACAACTTGGAGCTTCATTTTCGGTTGTTTGAAATTGGAATCAACTTGTAGTTTCATTCTTGACTCGTTTGAGCCCGGAAACAAGTTGTAGCTTCGTTATTGACTAGATTGAAGTTGGAAACAACTTGTAGCTTCATTCCGGACTCGTTTGAAGTTGAAAACAACTTGTAACTTCATTTTCGGTTGTTTGAAATTGGAATCACCTTGTAGTTTCATTCTTGACTCGTTTGAGTCCGGAAACAACTTGTAGCTTCATTATTGACTAGATTGAAGTTGGAAACAACTTGTAGCTTCATTCCGGACTCGTTTGAAGATGAAAACAACTTGTAGCTTCATTCCGGACTCGTTTGAAGTTGAAAACAATTTGTAGCTTCATTTTCGGTTGTTTGAAATTGTAATCAACTTGTAGTTTCATTCTTGACTCGTTCGAGTCTGGAAACAATTTGTAGCTTCATTGTTGACTAGATTGAAGTTGGAAACAACTTGTAGCTTCATTCCGGACTCGTTTGAAGTTGAAAACAACTTGTAGCTTCATTTTCGGTTGTTTGAAATTGGAATCACCTTGTAGTTTCATTCTTGACTCGTTTGAGCCCGGAAACAACTTGTAGCTTCGTTATTGACTAGATTGAAGTTGGAAACAACTTGTAGCTTCATTCCGGACTCGTTTGAAGTTGAAAACAACTTGTAGCTTCATTTTCGGTTGTTTGAAATTGGAATCACCTTGTAGTTTCATTCTTGACTCGTTTGAGCCGGAAACAATTTGTAGCTTCATTTTGACTAGATTGAAGTTGGAAACAACTTGTAGCTTCATTCCGGACTCGTTTGAAGTTGAAAACAACTTGTAGCTTCATTTTCGGTTGTTTGAAATTGGAATCAACTTGTAGTTTCATTCTTGACTCGTTTGAGCCCGGAAACAAGTTGTAGCTTCGTTATTGACTAGATTGAAGTTGGAAACAACTTGTAGCTTCATTCCGGACTCGTTTGAAGTTGAAAACAACTTGTAACTTCATTTTCGGTTGTTTGAAATTGGAATCACCTTGTAGTTTCATTCTTGACTCGTTTGAGTCCGGAAACAACTTGTAGCTTCATTATTGACTAGATTGAAGTTGGAAACAACTTGTAGCTTCATTCCGGACTCGTTTGAAGATGAAAACAACTTGTAGCTTCATTCCGGACTCGTTTGAAGTTGAAAACAATTTGTAGCTTCATTTTCGGTTGTTTGAAATTGTAATCAACTTGTAGTTTCATTCTTGACTCGTTTGAGCCCGGAAACAACTTGTAGCTTCGTTATTGACTAGATTGAAGTTGGAAACAACTTGTAGCTTCATTCCGGACTCATTTGAAGTTGAAAACAACTTGTAACTTCATTTTCGGTTGTTTGAAATTGGAATCACCTTGTAGTTTCATTCTTGACTCGTTTGAGCCAGGAAACAATTTGTAGCTTTGTTATTGACTAGATTGAAGTTGGAAACAACTTGTAGCTTCATTCCGGACTCGTTTGAAGTTGAAAACAACTTGTAGCTTCATTTTCGGTTGTTTGAAATTGGAATCACCTTGTAGTTTCATTCTTGACTCGTTTGAGCCCGGAAACAATTTGTAGCTTTGTTATTGACTAGATTGAAGTTGGAAACAACTTGTAGCTTCATTCCGGACTCGTTTGAAGTTGAAAACAACTTGGAGCTTCATTTTCGGTTGTTTGAAATTGGAATCACCTTGTAGTTTCATTCTTGACTCGTTTGAGCCCGGAAACAATTTGTAGCTTTGTTATTGACTAGATTGAAGTTGGAAACAACTTGTAGCTTCATTCCGGACTCGTTTGAAGTTGAAAACAACTTGTAGCTTCATTTTCGGTTGTTTGAAATTGGAATCACCTTGTAGTTTCATTCTTGACTCGTTTGAGCCCGGAAACAATTTGTAGCTTCGTTATTGACTAGATTGAAGTTGGAAACAACTTGTAGCTTCATTCCGGACTCGTTTGAAGTTGAAAACAACTTGGAGCTTCATTTTCGGTTGTTTGAAATTGGAATCACCTTGTAGTTTCATTCTTGACTCGTTTGAGCCCGGAAACAATTTGTAGCTTTGTTATTGACTAGATTGAAGTTGGAAACAACTTGTAGCTTCATTCCGGACTCGTTTGAAGTTGAAAACAACTTGTAGCTTCATTTTCGGTTGTTTGAAATTGGAATCACCTTGTAGTTTCATTCTTGACTCGTTTGAGCCCGGAAACAATTTGTAGCTTTGTTATTGACTAGATTGAAGTTGGAAACAACTTGTAGCTTCATTCCGGACTCGTTTGAAGTTGAAAACAACTTGTAGCTTCATTTTCGGTTGTTTGAAATTGGAATCACCTTGTAGTTTCATTCTTGACTCGTTTGAGCCGGAAACAAGTTGTAGCTTCATTGTTGACTAGATTGAAGTTGGAAACAACTTGTAGCTTCATTCCGACTCGTTTGAAGTTGAAAACAACTTGTAGCTTCATTTTCGGTTGTTTGAAATTGGAATCAACTTGTAGTTTCATTCTTGACTCGTTCGAGCCCGGAAACAACTTGTAGCTTCGTTATTGACTAGATTGAAGTTGGAAACAACTTGCAGCTTCATTCCGAACTCGTTTGAAGTTGAAAACAACTTGTAGCTTCATTTTCGGTTGTTTGAATTTGGAATCACCTTGTAGTTTCATTCTTGACTCGTTTGAGTCTGGAAACAACTTGTAGCTTCATTCCGGACTCGTTTGAAGTTGAAAACAACGTGTAGCTTCATTCCGGACTCGTTTGAAGTTGAAAACAACTTGGAGCTTCATTTTCGGTTGTTTTAAATTGGAATCACCTTGTAGTTTCATTCTTGACTCGTTTGAGTCCGGAAACAACTTGTAGCTTCATTACTGACTAGATTGAAGTTGGAAACAACTTGTAGCTTCATTCCGGACTCGTTTGAAGATGAAAACAACTTGTAGCTTCATTCCGGACTTGTTTGAAGTTGAAAACAATTTGTAGCTTCATTTTCGGTTGTTTGAAATTGTAATCAACTTGTAGTTTCATTCTTGACTCGTTTGAGCCCGGAAACAACTTGTAGCTTCGTTATTGACTAGATTGAAGTTGGAAACAACTTGTAGCTTCATTCCGGACTCATTTGAAGTTGAAAACAACTTGTAACTTCATTTTCGGTTGTTTGAAATTGGAATCACCTTGTAGTTTCATTCTTGACTCGTTTGAGCCAGGAAACAATTTGTAGCTTTGTTATTGACTAGATTGAAGTTGGAAACAACTTGTAGCTTCATTCCGGACTCGTTTGAAGTTGAAAACAACTTGGAGCTTCATTTTCGGTTGTTTGAAATTGGAATCACCTTGTAGTTTCATTCTTGACTCGTTTGAGCCCGGAAACAATTTGTAGCTTTGTTATTGACTAGATTGAAGTTGGAAACAACTTGTAGCTTCATTCCGGACTCGTTTGAAGTTGAAAACAACTTGGAGCTTCATTTTCGGTTGTTTGAAATTGGAATCACCTTGTAGTTTCATTCTTGACTCGTTTGAGCCCGGAAACAATTTGTAGCTTTGTTATTGACTAGATTGAAGTTGGAAACAACTTGTAGCTTCATTCCGGACTCGTTTGAAGTTGAAAACAACTTGTAGCTTCATTTTCGGTTGTTTGAATTTGGAATCACCTTGTAGTTTCATTCTTGACTCGTTTGAGTCCGGAAACAACTTGTAGCTTCATTTTTGACTAGATTGAAGTTGGAAACAACTTGTAGCTTCATTCCGGACTCGTTTGAAGTTGAAAACAACTTGTAGCTTCATTTTCGGTTGTTTGAAATTGGAATCAACTTGTAGTTTCATTCTTGACTCGTTTGAGCCCGGAAACAACTTGTAGCTTCGTTATTGACTAGATTGAAGTTGGAAACAACTTGTAGCTTCATTCCGGACTCGTTTGAAGTTGAAAACAACTTGTAGCTTCATTTTCGGTTGTTTGAAATTGGAATCACCTTGTAGTTTCATTCTTGACTCGTTTGAGTCCGGAAACAATTTGTAGCTTCGTTATTGACTAGATTGAAGTTGGAAACAACTTGTAGCTTCATTCCGGACTCGTTTGAAGTTGAAAACAACTTGTAGCTTCATTTTCGGTTGTTTGAAATTGGAATCAACTTGTAGTTTCATTCTTGACTCGTTTGAGCCCGGAAACAATTTGTAGCTTCGTTATTGACTAGATTGAAGTTGGAAACAACTTGTAGCTTCATTCCGGACTCGTTTGAAGTTGAAAACAACTTGTAGCTTCATTTTCGGTTGTTTGAAATTGGAATCACCTTGTAGTTTCATTCTTGACTCGTTTGAGCCCGGAAACAATTTGTAGCTTTGTTATTGACTAGATTGAAGTTGGAAACAACTTGTAGCTTCATTCCGGACTCGTTTGAAGTTGAAAACAACTTGTAGCTTCATTTTCGGTTGTTTGAAATTGGAATCACCTTGTAGTTTCATTCTTGACTCGTTTGAGCCCGGAAACAATTTGTAGCTTCGTTATTGACTAGATTGAAGTTGGAAACAACTTGTAGCTTCATTCCGGACTCGTTTGAAGTTGAAAACAACTTGTAGCTTCATTTTCGGTTGTTTGAAATTGGAATCACCTTGTAGTTTCATTCTTGACTCGTTTGAGCCCGGAAACAATTTGTAGCTTTGTTATTGACTAGATTGAAGTTGGAAACAACTTGTAGCTTCATTCCGGACTCGTTTGAAGTTGAAAACAACTTGTAGCTTCATTTTCGGTTGTTTGAAATTGGAATCACCTTGTAGTTTCATTCTTGACTCGTTTGAGCCCGGAAACAATTTGTAGCTTTGTTATTGACTAGATTGAAGTTGGAAACAACTTGTAGCTTCATTCCGGACTCGTTTGAAGTTGAAAACAACTTGGAGCTTCATTTTCGGTTGTTTGAAATTGGAATCACCTTGTAGTTTCATTCTTGACTCGTTTGAGCCCGGAAACAATTTGTAGCTTTGTTATTGACTAGATTGAAGTTGGAAACAACTTGTAGCTTCATTCCGGACTCGTTTGAAGTTGAAAACAACTTGTAGCTTCATTTTCGGTTGTTTGAAATTGGAATCACCTTGTAGTTTCATTCTTGACTCGTTTGAGCCCGGAAACAATTTGTAGCTTTGTTATTGACTAGATTGAAGTTGGAAACAACTTGTAGCTTCATTCCGGACTCGTTTGAAGTTGAAAACAACTTGTAGCTTCATTTTCGGTTGTTTGAATTGGAATCACCTTGTAGTTTCATTCTTGACTCGTTTGAGTCCGGAAACAACTTGTAGCTTCATTCCGGACTCGATTGAAGTTGAAACAACTTGTAGCTTCATTCCGGACTCGTTTGAAGTTGAAAACAACTTGGAGCTTCATTTTCGGTTGTTTGAAATTGGAATCACCTTGTAGTTTCATTCTTGACTCGTTTGAGTCCGGAAACAACTTGTAGCTTCATTACTGACTAGATTGAAGTTGGAAACAACTTGTAGCTTCATTCCGGACTCGTTTGAAGATGAAAACAACTTGTAGCTTCATTCCGGACTTGTTTGAAGTTGAAAACAATTTGTAGCTTCATTTTCGGTTGTTTGAAATTGTAATCAACTTGTAGTTTCATTCTTGACTCGTTTGAGCCCGGAAACAACTTGTAGCTTCGTTATTGACTAGATTGAAGTTGGAAACAACTTGTAGCTTCATTCCGGACTCATTTGAAGTTGAAAACAACTTGTAACTTCATTTTCGGTTGTTTGAAATTGGAATCACCTTGTAGTTTCATTCTTGACTCGTTTGAGCCAGGAAACAATTTGTAGCTTTGTTATTGACTAGATTGAAGTTGGAAACAACTTGTAGCTTCATTCCGGACTCGTTTGAAGTTGAAAACAACTTGGAGCTTCATTTTCGGTTGTTTGAAATTGGAATCACCTTGTAGTTTCATTCTTGACTCGTTTGAGCCCGGAAACAATTTGTAGCTTTGTTATTGACTAGATTGAAGTTGGAAACAACTTGTAGCTTCATTCCGGACTCGTTTGAAGTTGAAAACAACTTGGAGCTTCATTTTCGGTTGTTTGAAATTGGAATCACCTTGTAGTTTCATTCTTGACTCGTTGAGCCCGGAAACAATTTGTAGCTTTGTTATTGACTAGATTGAAGTTGGAAACAACTTGTAGCTTCATTCCGGACTCGTTTGAAGTTGAAAACAACTTGTAGCTTCATTTTCGGTTGTTTGAATTGGAATCACCTTGTAGTTTCATTCTTGACTCGTTTGAGTCCGGAAACAATTTGTAGCTTCATTGTTGACTAGATTGAAGTTGGAAACAACTTGTAGCTTCATTCCGGACTCGTTTGAAGTTGAAAACAACTTGTAGCTTCATTTTCGGTTGTTTGAAATTGGAATCAACTTGTAGTTTCATTCTTGACTCGTTTGAGCCCGGAAACAACTTGTAGCTTCGTTATTGACTAGATTGAAGTTGGAAACAACTTGTAGCTTCATTCCGGACTCGTTTGAAGTTGAAAACAACTTGTAGCTTCATTTTCGGTTGTTTGAATTGGAATCACCTTGTAGTTTCATTCTTGACTCGTTTGAGTCCGGAAACAATTGTAGCTTCATTCTGACTAGATTGAAGTTGAAACAACTTGTAGCTTCATTCCGGACTCGTTTGAAGTTGAAAACAACTTGGAGCTTCATTTTCGGTTGTTTGAAATTGGAATCAACTTGTAGTTTCATTCTTGACTCGTTTGAGCCCGGAAACAAGTTGTAGCTTCGTTATTGACTAGATTGAAGTTGGAAACAACTTGTAGCTTCATTCCGGACTCGTTTGAAGTTGAAAACAACTTGTAGCTTCATTTTCGGTTGTTTGAAATTGGAATCACCTTGTAGTTTCATTCTTGACTCGTTTGAGTCCGGAAACAACTTGTAGCTTCATTATTGACTAGATTGAAGTTGGAAACAACTTGTAGCTTCATTCCGGACTCGTTTGAAGTTGAAAACAACTTGTAGCTTCATTTTCGGTTGTTTGAAATTGGAATCACCTTGTAGTTTCATTCTTGACTCGTTTGAGCCCGGAAACAATTGTAGCTTCGTTATTGACTAGATTGAAGTTGGAAACAACTTGTAGCTTCATTCCGGACTCGTTTGAAGTTGAAAACAACTTGTAGCTTCATTTTCGGTTGTTTGAAATTGGAATCACCTTGTAGTTTCATTCTTGACTCGTTTGAGCCCGGAAACAATTTGTAGCTTCGTTATTGACTAGATTGAAGTTGGAAACAACTTGTAGCTTCATTCCGGACTCGTTTGAAGTTGAAAACAACTTGTAGCTTCATTTTCGGTTGTTTGAATTGGAATCACCTTGTAGTTTCATTCTTGACTCGTTTGAGTCCGGAAACAACTTGTAGCTTCATTCCGGACTCGTTTGAAGTTGAAAACAACGTGTAGCTTCATTCCGGACTCGTTTGAAGTTGAAAACAACTTGGAGCTTCATTTTCGGTTGTTTGAAATTGGAATCAACTTGTAGTTTCATTCTTGACTCGTTTGAGCCCGGAAACAAGTTGTAGCTTCGTTATTGACTAGATTGAAGTTGGAAACAACTTGTAGCTTCATTCCGGACTCGTTTGAAGTTGAAAACAACTTGTAACTTCATTTTCGGTTGTTTGAAATTGGAATCACCTTGTAGTTTCATTCTTGACTCGTTTGAGTCCGGAAACAACTTGTAGCTTCATTATTGACTAGAGTGAAGTTGGAAACAACTTGTAGCTTCATTCCGGACTCGTTTGAAGATGAAAACAACTTGTAGCTTCATTCCGGACTCGTTTGAAGTTGAAAACAATTTGTAGCTTCATTTTCGGTTGTTTGAAATTGTAATCAACTTGTAGTTTCATTCTTGACTCGTTTGAGCCCGGAAACAACTTGTAGCTTCGTTATTGACTAGATTGAAGTTGGAAACAACTTGTAGCTTCATTCCGGACTCATTTGAAGTTGAAAACAACTTGTAACTTCATTTTCGGTTGTTTGAAATTGGAATCACCTTGTAGTTTCATTCTTGACTCGTTTGAGCCAGGAAACAATTTGTAGCTTTGTTATTGACTAGATTGAAGTTGGAAACAACTTGTAGCTTCATTCCGGACTCGTTTGAAGTTGAAAACAACTTGTAGCTTCATTTTCGGTTGTTTGAAATTGGAATCACCTTGTAGTTTCATTCTTGACTCGTTTGAGCCCGGAAACAATTTGTAGCTTTGTTATTGACTAGATTGAAGTTGGAAACAACTTGTAGCTTCATTCCGGACTCGTTTGAAGTTGAAAACAACTTGGAGCTTCATTTTCGGTTGTTTGAAATTGGAATCACCTTGTAGTTTCATTCTTGACTCGTTTGAGCCCGGAAACAATTTGTAGCTTTGTTATTGACTAGATTGAAGTTGGAAACAACTTGTAGCTTCATTCCGGACTCGTTTGAAGTTGAAAACAACTTGGAGCTTCATTTTCGGTTGTTTGAAATTGGAATCACCTTGTAGTTTCATTCTTGACTCGTTTGAGCCCGGAAACAATTTGTTGCTTTGTTATTGACTAGATTGAAGTTGGAAACAACTTGTAGCTTCATTCCGGACTCGTTTGAAGTTGAAAACAACTTGGAGCTTCATTTTCGGTTGTTTGAAATTGGAATCACCTTGTAGTTTCATTCTTGACTCGTTTGAGCCCGGAAACAATTTGTAGCTTTGTTATTGACTAGATTGAAGTTGGAAACAACTTGTAGCTTCATTCCGGACTCGTTTGAAGTTGAAAACAACTTGGAGCTTCATTTTCGGTTGTTTGAAATTGGAATCACCTTGTAGTTTCATTCTTGACTCGTTTGAGCCCGGAAACAATTTGTAGCTTTGTTATTGACTAGATTGAAGTTGGAAACAACTTGTAGCTTCATTCCGGACTCGTTTGAAGATGAAAACAACTTGTAGCTTCATTCCGGACTTGTTTGAAGTTGAAAACAATTTGTAGCTTCATTTTCGGTTGTTTGAAATTGTAATCAACTTGTAGTTTCATTCTTGACTCGTTTGAGCCCGGAAACAACTTGTAGCTTCGTTATTGACTAGATTGAAGTTGGAAACAACTTGTAGCTTCATTCCGGACTCATTTGAAGTTGAAAACAACTTGTAACTTCATTTTCGGTTGTTTGAAATTGGAATCACCTTGTAGTTTCATTCTTGACTCGTTTGAGCCAGGAAACAATTTGTAGCTTTGTTATTGACTAGATTGAAGTTGGAAACAACTTGTAGCTTCATTCCGGACTCGTTTGAAGTTGAAAACAACTTGGAGCTTCATTTTCGGTTGTTTGAAATTGGAATCACCTTGTAGTTTCATTCTTGACTCGTTTGAGCCCGGAAACAATTTCTAGCTTTGTTATTGACTAGATTGAAGTTGGAAACAACTTGTAGCTTCATTCCGGACTCGTTTGAAGTTGAAAACAACTTGGAGCTTCATTTTCGGTTGTTTGAAATTGGAATCACCTTGTAGTTTCATTCTTGACTCGATTGAGCCCGGAAACAATTTGTTGCTTTGTTATTGACTAGATTGAAGTTGGAAACAACTTGTAGCTTCATTCCGGACTCGTTTGAAGTTGAAAACAACTTGTAGCTTCATTTTCGGTTGTTTGAATTGGAATCACCTTGTAGTTTCATTCTTGACTCGTTCGAGTCCGGAAACAATTTGTAGCTTCATTGTTGACTAGATTGAAGTTGGAAACAACTTGTAGCTTCATTCCGGACTCGTTTGAAGTTGAAAACAACTTGTACCTTCATTTTCGGTTGTTTGAAATTGGAATCAACTTGTAGTTTCATTCTTGACTCGTTTGAGCCCGGAAACAACTTGTAGCTTCGTTATTGACTAGATTGAAGTTGGAAACAACTTGCAGCTTCATTCCGAACTCGTTTGAAGTTGAAAACAACTTGTAGCTTCATTTTCGGTTGTTTGAATTTGGAATCACCTTGTAGTTTCATTCTTGACTCGTTTGAGTCCAGAAACAACTTGTAGCTTCATTCCGGACTCGTTTGAAGTTGAAAACAACGTGTAGCTTCATTCCGGACTCGTTTGAAGTTGAAAACAACTTGGAGCTTCATTTTCGGTTGTTTGAAATTGGAATCAACTTGTAGTTTCATTCTTGACTCGTTTGAGCCCGGAAACAAGTTGTAGCTTCGTTATTGACTAGATTGAAGTTGGAAACAACTTGTAGCTTCATTCCGGACTCGTTTGAAGTTGAAAACAACTTGTAACTTCATTTTCGGTTGTTTGAAATTGGAATCACCTTGTAGTTTCATTCTTGACTCGTTTGAGTCCGGAAACAACTTGTAGCTTCATTATTGACTAGATTGAAGTTGGAAACAACTTGTAGCTTCATTCCGGACTCGTTTGAAGATGAAAACAACTTGTAGCTTCATTCCGGACTCGTTTGAAGTTGAAAACAATTTGTAGCTTCATTTTCGGTTGTTTGAAATTGTAATCAACTTGTAGTTTCATTCTTGACTCGTTCGAGTCTGGAAACAATTTGTAGCTTCATTGTTGACTAGATTGAAGTTGGAAACAACTTGTAGCTTCATTCCGGACTCGTTTGAAGTTGAAAACAACTTGGAGCTTCATTTTCGGTTGTTTGAAATTGGAATCACCTTGTAGTTTCATTCTTGACTCGTTTGAGCCCGGAAACAACTTGTAGCTTCGTTATTGACTAGATTGAAGTTGGAAACAACTTGCAGCTTCATTCCGAACTTGTTTGAAGTTGAAAACAACTTGTAGCTTCATTTTCGGTTGTTTGAATTTGGAATCACCTTGTAGTTTCATTCTTGACTCGTTTGAGTCCGGAAACAATTTGTAGCTTCATTCCGGACTCGTTTGAAGTTGAAAACAACGTGTAGCTTCATTCCGGACTCGTTTGAAGTTGAAAACAACTTGGAGCTTCATTTTCGGTTGTTTGAAATTGGAATCAACTTGTAGTTTCATTCTTGACTCGTTTGAGCCCGGAAACAAGTTGTAGCTTCGTTATTGACTAGATTGAAGTTGGAAACAACTTGTAGCTTCATTCCGGACTCGTTTGAAGTTGAAAACAACTTGTAACTTCATTTTCGGTTGTTTGAAATTGGAATCACCTTGTAGTTTCATTCTTGACTCGTTTGAGTCCGGAAACAACTTGTAGCTTCATTATTGACTAGAGTGAAGTTGGAAACAACTTGTAGCTTCATTCCGGACTCGTTTGAAGATGAAAACAACTTGTAGCTTCATTCCGGACTCGTTTGAAGTTGAAAACAATTTGTAGCTTCATTTTCGGTTGTTTGAAATTGTAATCAACTTGTAGTTTCATTCTTGACTCGTTTGAGCCCGGAAACAACTTGTAGCTTCGTTATTGACTAGATTGAAGTTGGAAACAACTTGTAGCTTCATTCCGGACTCATTTGAAGTTGAAAACAACTTGTAACTTCATTTTCGGTTGTTTGAAATTGGAATCACCTTGTAGTTTCATTCTTGACTCGTTTGAGCCAGGAAACAATTTGTAGCTTTGTTATTGACTAGATTGAAGTTGGAAACAACTTGTAGCTTCATTCCGGACTCGTTTGAAGTTGAAAACAACTTGTAACTTCATTTTCGGTTGTTTGAAATTGGAATCACCTTGTAGTTTCATTCTTGACTCGTTTGAGCCAGGAAACAATTTGTAGCTTTGTTATTGACTAGATTGAAGTTGGAAACAACTTGTAGCTTCATTCCGGACTCGTTTGAAGTTGAAAACAACTTGGAGCTTCATTTTCGGTTGTTTGAAATTGGAATCACCTTGTAGTTTCATTCTTGACTCGTTTGAGCCCGGAAACAATTTGTAGCTTTGTTATTGACTAGATTGAAGTTGGAAACAACTTGTAGCTTCATTCCGGACTCGTTTGAAGTTGAAAACAACTTGGAGCTTCATTTTCGGTTGTTTGAAATTGGAATCACCTTGTAGTTTCATTCTTGACTCGTTTGAGCCCGGAAACAATTTGTTGCTTTGTTATTGACTAGATTGAAGTTGGAAACAACTTGTAGCTTCATTCCGGACTCGTTTGAAGTTGAAAACAACTTGTACCTTCATTTTCGGTTGTTTGAAATTGGAATCAACTTGTAGTTTCATTCTTGACTCGTTTGAGCCCGGAAACAACTTGTAGCTTCGTTATTGACTAGATTGAAGTTGGAAACAACTTGCAGCTTCATTCCGAACTCGTTTGAAGTTGAAAACAACTTGTAGCTTCATTTTCGGTTGTTTGAATTTGGAATCACCTTGTAGTTTCATTCTTGACTCGTTTGAGTCCAGAAACAACTTGTAGCTTCATTCCGGACTCGTTTGAAGTTGAAAACAACGTGTAGCTTCATTCCGGACTCGTTTGAAGTTGAAAACAACTTGGAGCTTCATTTTCGGTTGTTTGAAATTGGAATCAACTTGTAGTTTCATTCTTGACTCGTTTGAGCCCGGAAACAAGTTGTAGCTTCGTTATTGACTAGATTGAAGTTGGAAACAACTTGTAGCTTCATTCCGGACTCGTTTGAAGTTGAAAACAACTTGTAACTTCATTTTCGGTTGTTTGAAATTGGAATCACCTTGTAGTTTCATTCTTGACTCGTTTGAGTCCGGAAACAACTTGTAGCTTCATTATTGACTAGATTGAAGTTGGAAACAACTTGTAGCTTCATTCCGGACTCGTTTGAAGATGAAAACAACTTGTACCTTCATTCCGGACTCGTTTGAAGTTGAAAACAATTTGTAGCTTCATTTTCGGTTGTTTGAAATTGTAATCAACTTGTAGTTTCATTCTTGACTCGTTCGAGTCTGGAAACAATTTGTAGCTTCATTGTTGACTAGATTGAAGTTGGAAACAACTTGTAGCTTCATTCCGGACTCGTTTGAAGTTGAAAACAACTTGGAGCTTCATTTTCGGTTGTTTGAAATTGGAATCACCTTGTAGTTTCATTCTTGACTCGTTTGAGCCCGGAAACAACTTGTAGCTTCGTTATTGACTAGATTGAAGTTGGAAACAACTTGCAGCTTCATTCCGAACTTGTTTGAAGTTGAAAACAACTTGTAGCTTCATTTTCGGTTGTTTGAATTTGGAATCACCTTGTAGTTTCATTCTTGACTCGTTTGAGTCCGGAAACAATTTGTAGCTTCATTCCGGACTCGTTTGAAGTTGAAAACAACGTGTAGCTTCATTCCGGACTCGTTTGAAGTTGAAAACAACTTGGAGCTTCATTTTCGGTTGTTTGAAATTGGAATCAACTTGTAGTTTCATTCTTGACTCGTTTGAGCCCGGAAACAAGTTGTAGCTTCGTTATTGACTAGATTGAAGTTGGAAACAACTTGTAGCTTCATTCCGGACTCGTTTGAAGTTGAAAACAACTTGTAACTTCATTTTCGGTTGTTTGAAATTGGAATCACCTTGTAGTTTCATTCTTGACTCGTTTGAGTCCGGAAACAACTTGTAGCTTCATTATTGACTAGAGTGAAGTTGGAAACAACTTGTAGCTTCATTCCGGACTCGTTTGAAGATGAAAACAACTTGTAGCTTCATTCCGGACTCGTTTGAAGTTGAAAACAATTTGTAGCTTCATTTTCGGTTGTTTGAAATTGTAATCAACTTGTAGTTTCATTCTTGACTCGTTTGAGCCCGGAAACAACTTGTAGCTTCGTTATTGACTAGATTGAAGTTGGAAACAACTTGTAGCTTCATTCCGGACTCATTTGAAGTTGAAAACAACTTGTAACTTCATTTTCGGTTGTTTGAAATTGGAATCACCTTGTAGTTTCATTCTTGACTCGTTTGAGCCAGGAAACAATTTGTAGCTTTGTTATTGACTAGATTGAAGTTGGAAACAACTTGTAGCTTCATTCCGGACTCGTTTGAAGTTGAAAACAACTTGTAACTTCATTTTCGGTTGTTTGAAATTGGAATCACCTTGTAGTTTCATTCTTGACTCGTTTGAGCCAGGAAACAATTTGTAGCTTTGTTATTGACTAGATTGAAGTTGGAAACAACTTGTAGCTTCATTCCGGACTCGTTTGAAGTTGAAAACAACTTGGAGCTTCATTTTCGGTTGTTTGAAATTGGAATCACCTTGTAGTTTCATTCTTGACTCGTTTGAGCCCGGAAACAATTTGTAGCTTTGTTATTGACTAGATTGAAGTTGGAAACAACTTGTAGCTTCATTCCGGACTCGTTTGAAGTTGAAAACAACTTGGAGCTTCATTTTCGGTTGTTTGAAATTGGAATCACCTTGTAGTTTCATTCTTGACTCGTTTGAGCCCGGAAACAATTTGTTGCTTTGTTATTGACTAGATTGAAGTTGGAAACAACTTGTAGCTTCATTCCGGACTCGTTTGAAGTTGAAAACAACTTGGAGCTTCATTTTCGGTTGTTTGAAATTGGAATCACCTTGTAGTTTCATTCTTGACTCGTTTGAGCCCGGAAACAATTTGTAGCTTTGTTATTGACTAGATTGAAGTTGGAAACAACTTGTAGCTTCATTCCGGACTCGTTTGAAGTTGAAAACAACTTGGAGCTTCATTTTCGGTTGTTTGAAATTGGAATGACCTTGTAGTTTCATTCTTGACTCGTTTGAGCCCGGAAACAATTTGTAGCTTTGTTATTGACTAGATTGAAGTTGGAAACAACTTGTAGCTTCATTCCGGACTCGTTTGAAGATGAAAACAACTTGTAGCTTCATTCCGGACTTGTTTGAAGTTGAAAACAATTTGTAGCTTCATTTTCGGTTGTTTGAAATTGTAATCAACTTGTAGTTTCATTCTTGACTCGTTTGAGCCCGGAAACAACTTGTAGCTTCGTTATTGACTAGATTGAAGTTGGAAACAACTTGTAGCTTCATTCCGGACTCATTTGAAGTTGAAAACAACTTGTAACTTCATTTTCGGTTGTTTGAAATTGGAATCACCTTGTAGTTTCATTCTTGACTCGTTTGAGCCAGGAAACAATTTGTAGCTTTGTTATTGACTAGATTGAAGTTGGAAACAACTTGTAGCTTCATTCCGGACTCGTTTGAAGTTGAAAACAACTTGGAGCTTCATTTTCGGTTGTTTGAAATTGGAATCACCTTGTAGTTTCATTCTTGACTCGTTTGAGCCCGGAAACAATTTCTAGCTTTGTTATTGACTAGATTGAAGTTGGAAACAACTTGTAGCTTCATTCCGGACTCGTTTGAAGTTGAAAACAACTTGGAGCTTCATTTTCGGTTGTTTGAAATTGGAATCACCTTGTAGTTTCATTCTTGACTCGATTGAGCCCGGAAACAATTTGTTGCTTTGTTATTGACTAGATTGAAGTTGGAAACAACTTGTAGCTTCATTCCGGACTCGTTTGAAGTTGAAAACAACTTGTAGCTTCATTTTCGGTTGTTTGAATTTGGAATCACCTTGTAGTTTCATTCTTGACTCGTTCGAGTCCGGAAACAATTTGTAGCTTCATTGTTGACTAGATTGAAGTTGGAAACAACTTGTAGCTTCATTCCGGACTCGTTTGAAGTTGAAAACAACTTGTACCTTCATTTTCGGTTGTTTGAAATTGGAATCAACTTGTAGTTTCATTCTTGACTCGTTTGAGCCCGGAAACAACTTGTAGCTTCGTTATTGACTAGATTGAAGTTGGAAACAACTTGCAGCTTCATTCCGAACTCGTTTGAAGTTGAAAACAACTTGTAGCTTCATTTTCGGTTGTTTGAATTTGGAATCACCTTGTAGTTTCATTCTTGACTCGTTTGAGTCCAGAAACAACTTGTAGCTTCATTCCGGACTCGTTTGAAGTTGAAAACAACGTGTAGCTTCATTCCGGACTCGTTTGAAGTTGAAAACAACTTGGAGCTTCATTTTCGGTTGTTTGAAATTGGAATCAACTTGTAGTTTCATTCTTGACTCGTTTGAGCCCGGAAACAAGTTGTAGCTTCGTTATTGACTAGATTGAAGTTGGAAACAACTTGTAGCTTCATTCCGGACTCGTTTGAAGTTGAAAACAACTTGTAACTTCATTTTCGGTTGTTTGAAATTGGAATCACCTTGTAGTTTCATTCTTGACTCGTTTGAGTCCGGAAACAACTTGTAGCTTCATTATTGACTAGATTGAAGTTGGAAACAACTTGTAGCTTCATTCCGGACTCGTTTGAAGATGAAAACAACTTGTAGCTTCATTCCGGACTCGTTTGAAGTTGAAAACAATTTGTAGCTTCATTTTCGGTTGTTTGAAATTGTAATCAACTTGTAGTTTCATTCTTGACTCGTTCGAGTCTGGAAACAATTTGTAGCTTCATTGTTGACTAGATTGAAGTTGGAAACAACTTGTAGCTTCATTCCGGACTCGTTTGAAGTTGAAAACAACTTGGAGCTTCATTTTCGGTTGTTTGAAATTGGAATCACCTTGTAGTTTCATTCTTGACTCGTTTGAGCCCGGAAACAACTTGTAGCTTCGTTATTGACTAGATTGAAGTTGGAAACAACTTGCAGCTTCATTCCGAACTTGTTTGAAGTTGAAAACAACTTGTAGCTTCATTTTCGGTTGTTTGAAATTGGAATCACCTTGTAGTTTCATTCTTGACTCGTTTGAGTCCGGAAACAATTTGTAGCTTCATTCCGGACTCGTTTGAAGTTGAAAACAACGTGTAGCTTCATTCCGGACTCGTTTGAAGTTGAAAACAACTTGGAGCTTCATTTTCGGTTGTTTGAAATTGGAATCAACTTGTAGTTTCATTCTTGACTCGTTTGAGCCCGGAAACAAGTTGTAGCTTCGTTATTGACTAGATTGAAGTTGGAAACAACTTGTAGCTTCATTCCGGACTCGTTTGAAGTTGAAAACAACTTGTAACTTCATTTTCGGTTGTTTGAAATTGGAATCACCTTGTAGTTTCATTCTTGACTCGTTTGAGTCCGGAAACAACTTGTAGCTTCATTATTGACTAGAGTGAAGTTGGAAACAACTTGTAGCTTCATTCCGGACTCGTTTGAAGATGAAAACAACTTGTAGCTTCATTCCGGACTCGTTTGAAGTTGAAAACAATTTGTAGCTTCATTTTCGGTTGTTTGAAATTGTAATCAACTTGTAGTTTCATTCTTGACTCGTTTGAGCCCGGAAACAACTTGTAGCTTCGTTATTGACTAGATTGAAGTTGGAAACAACTTGTAGCTTCATTCCGGACTCATTTGAAGTTGAAAACAACTTGTAACTTCATTTTCGGTTGTTTGAAATTGGAATCACCTTGTAGTTTCATTCTTGACTCGTTTGAGCCAGGAAACAATTTGTAGCTTTGTTATTGACTAGATTGAAGTTGGAAACAACTTGTAGCTTCATTCCGGACTCGTTTGAAGTTGAAAACAACTTGTAACTTCATTTTCGGTTGTTTGAAATTGGAATCACCTTGTAGTTTCATTCTTGACTCGTTTTGAGCCAGGAAACAATTTGTAGCTTTGTTATTGACTAGATTGAAGTTGGAAACAACTTGTAGCTTCATTCCGGACTCGTTTGAAGTTGAAAACAACTTGGAGCTTCATTTTCGGTTGTTTGAAATTGGAATCACCTTGTAGTTTCATTCTTGACTCGTTTGAGCCCGGAAACAATTTGTAGCTTTGTTATTGACTAGATTGAAGTTGGAAACAACTTGTAGCTTCATTCCGGACTCGTTTGAAGTTGAAAACAACTTGGAGCTTCATTTTCGGTTGTTTGAAATTGGAATCACCTTGTAGTTTCATTCTTGACTCGTTTGAGCCCGGAAACAATTTGTTGCTTTGTTATTGACTAGATTGAAGTTGGAAACAACTTGTAGCTTCATTCCGGACTCGTTTGAAGTTGAAAACAACTTGGAGCTTCATTTTCGGTTGTTTGAAATTGGAATCACCTTGTAGTTTCATTCTTGACTCGTTTGAGCCCGGAAACAATTTGTAGCTTTGTTATTGACTAGATTGAAGTTGGAAACAACTTGTAGCTTCATTCCGGACTCGTTTGAAGTTGAAAACAACTTGGAGCTTCATTTTCGGTTGTTTGAAATTGGAATGACCTTGTAGTTTCATTCTTGACTCGTTTGAGCCCGGAAACAATTTGTAGCTTTGTTATTGACTAGATTGAAGTTGGAAACAACTTGTAGCTTCATTCCGGACTCGTTTGAAGTTGCAAACAACTTGGAGCTTCATTTTCGGTTGTTTGAAATTGGAATGACCTTGTAGTTTCATTCTTGACTCGTTTGAGCCCGGAAACAAGTTGTAGCTTTGTTATTGACTAGATTGAAGTTGGAAACAACTTGTAGCTTCATTCCGGACTCGTTTGAAGTTGAAAACAACTTGTAACTTCATTTTCGGTTGTTTAAAATTGGAATCACCTTGTAGTTTCATTCTTGACTCGTTCGAGGCCGGAAACAAGTTGTAGCTTCATTGTTGACTAGATGAAGTTGGAAACAACTTGCAGCTTCATTCCGAACTCGTTTGAAGTTGAAAACAACTTGTAGCTTCATTTTCGGTTGTTTGAAATTGGAATCAACTTGTAGTTTCATTCTTGACTCGTTCGAGCCCGGAAACAACTTGTAGCTTCGTTATTGACTAGATTGAAGTTGGAAACAACTTGCAGCTTCATTCCGAACTCGTTTGAAGTTGAAAACAACTTGTAGCTTCATTTTCGGTTGTTTGAATTTGGAATCACCTTGTAGTTTCATTCTTGACTCGTTTGAGTCCGGAAACAACTTGTAGCTTCATTCCGGACTCGTTTGAAGTTGAAAACAACGTGTAGCTTCATTCCGGACTCGTTTGAAGTTGAAAACAACTTGGAGCTTCATTTTCGGTTGTTTTAAATTGGAATCACCTTGTAGTTTCATTCTTGACTCGTTTGAGTCCGGAAACAACTTGTAGCTTCATTACTGACTAGATTGAAGTTGGAAACAACTTGTAGCTTCATTCCGGACTCGTTTGAAGATGAAAACAACTTGTAGCTTCATTCCGGACTTGTTTGAAGTTGAAAACAATTTGTAGCTTCATTTTCGGTTGTTTGAAATTGTAATCAACTTGTAGTTTCATTCTTGACTCGTTTGAGCCCGGAAACAACTTGTAGCTTCGTTATTGACTAGATTGAAGTTGGAAACAACTTGTAGCTTCATTCCGGACTCATTTGAAGTTGAAAACAACTTGTAACTTCATTTTCGGTTGTTTGAAATTGGAATCACCTTGTAGTTTCATTCTTGACTCGTTTGAGCCAGGAAACAATTTGTAGCTTTGTTATTGACTAGATTGAAGTTGGAAACAACTTGTAGCTTCATTCCGGACTCGTTTGAAGTTGAAAACAACTTGGAGCTTCATTTTCGGTTGTTTGAAATTGGAATCACCTTGTAGTTTCATTCTTGACTCGTTTGAGCCCGGAAACAATTTCTAGCTTTGTTATTGACTAGATTGAAGTTGGAAACAACTTGTAGCTTCATTCCGGACTCGTTTGAAGTTGAAAACAACTTGGAGCTTCATTTTCGGTTGTTTGAAATTGGAATCACCTTGTAGTTTCATTCTTGACTCGTTTGAGCCCGGAAACAATTTGTTGCTTTGTTATTGACTAGATTGAAGTTGGAAACAACTTGTAGCTTCATTCCGGACTCGTTTGAAGTTGAAAACAACTTGTAACTTCATTTTCGGTTGTTTGAAATTGGAATCACCTTGTAGTTTCATTCTTGACTCGTTCGAGTCCGGAAACAATTTGTAGCTTCATTGTTGACTAGATTGAAGTTGGAAACAACTTGTAGCTTCATTCCGGACTCGTTTGAAGTTGAAAACAACTTGTACCTTCATTTTCGGTTGTTTGAAATTGAAATCAACTTGTAGTTTCATTCTTGACTCGTTTGAGCCCGGAAACAACTTGTAGCTTCGTTATTGACTAGATTGAAGTTGGAAACAACTTGCAGCTTCATTCCGAACTCGTTTGAAGTTGAAAACAACTTGTAGCTTCATTTTCGGTTGTTTGAATTTGGAATCACCTTGTAGTTTCATTCTTGACTCGTTTGAGTCCGGAAACAACTTGTAGCTTCATTCCGGACTCGTTTGAAGTTGAAAACAACGTGTAGCTTCATTCCGGACTCGTTTGAAGTTGAAAACAACTTGGAGCTTCATTTTCGGTTGTTTGAAATTGGAATCAACTTGTAGTTTCATTCTTGACTCGTTTGAGCCCGGAAACAAGTTGTAGCTTCGTTATTGACTAGATTGAAGTTGGAAACAACTTGTAGCTTCATTCCGGACTCGTTTGAAGTTGAAAACAACTTGTAACTTCATTTTCGGTTGTTTGAAATTGGAATCACCTTGTAGTTTCATTCTTGACTCGTTTGAGTCCGGAAACAACTTGTAGCTTCATTATTGACTAGATTGAAGTTGGAAACAACTTGTAGCTTCATTCCGGACTCGTTTGAAGATGAAAACAACTTGTAGCTTCATTCCGGACTCGTTTGAAGTTGAAAACAATTTGTAGCTTCATTTTCGGTTGTTTGAAATTGTAATCAACTTGTAGTTTCATTCTTGACTCGTTCGAGTCTGGAAACAATTTGTAGCTTCATTGTTGACTAGATTGAAGTTGGAAACAACTTGTAGCTTCATTCCGGACTCGTTTGAAGTTGAAAACAACTTGGAGCTTCATTTTCGGTTGTTTGAAATTGGAATCACCTTGTAGTTTCATTCTTGACTCGTTGGAGCCCGGAAACAACTTGTAGCTTCGTTATTGACTAGATTGAAGTTGGAAACAACTTGCAGCTTCATTCCGAACTCGTTTGAAGTTGAAAACAACTTGTAGCTTCATTTTCGGTTGTTTGAATTTGGAATCACCTTGTAGTTTCATTCTTGACTCGTTTGAGTCCGGAAACAACTTGTAGCTTCATTCCGGACTCGTTTGAAGTTGAAAACAACGTGTAGCTTCATTCCGGACTCGTTTGAAGTTGAAAACAACTTGGAGCTTCATTTTCGGTTGTTTTAAATTGGAATCACCTTGTAGTTTCATTCTTGACTCGTTTGAGTCCGGAAACAACTTGTAGCTTCATTACTGACTAGATTGAAGTTGGAAACAACTTGTAGCTTCATTCCGGACTCGTTTGAAGATGAAAACAACTTGTAGCTTCATTCCGGACTTGTTTGAAGTTGAAAACAATTTGTAGCTTCATTTTCGATTGTTTGAAATTGTAATCAACTTGTAGTTTCATTCTTGACTCGTTTGAGCCCGGAAACAACTTGTAGCTTCGTTATTGACTAGATTGAAGTTGGAAACAACTTGTAGCTTCATTCCGGACTCATTTGAAGTTGAAAACAACTTGTAACTTCATTTTCGGTTGTTTGAAATTGGAATCACCTTGTAGTTTCATTCTTGACTCGTTTGAGCCAGGAAACAATTTGTAGCTTTGTTATTGACTAGATTGAAGTTGGAAACAACTTGTAGCTTCATTCCGGACTCGTTTGAAGTTGAAAACAACTTGGAGCTTCATTTTCGGTTGTTTAAAATTGGAATCACCTTGTAGTTTCATTCTTGACTCGTTTGAGCCCGGAAACAATTTCTAGCTTTGTTATTGACTAGATTGAAGTTGGAAACAACTTGTAGCTTCATTCCGGACTCGTTTGAAGTTGAAAACAACTTGGAGCTTCATTTTCGGTTGTTTGAAATTGGAATCACCTTGTAGTTTCATTCTTGACTCGTTTGAGCCCGGAAACAATTTGTTGCTTTGTTATTGACTAGATTGAAGTTGGAAACAACTTGTAGCTTCATTCCGGACTCGTTTGAAGTTGAAAACAACTTGTAACTTCATTTTCGGTTGTTTGAGATTGGAATCACCTTGTAGTTTCATTCTTGACTCGTTCGAGTCCGGAAACAATTTGTAGCTTCATTGTTGACTAGATTGAAGTTGGAAACAACTTGTAGCTTCATTCCGGACTCGTTTGAAGTTGAAAACAACTTGTACCTTCATTTTCGGTTGTTTGAAATTGGAATCAACTTGTAGTTTCATTCTTGACTCGTTTGAGCCCGGAAACAACTTGTAGCTTCGTTATTGACTAGATTGAAGTTGGAAACAACTTGCAGCTTCATTCCGAACTCGTTTGAAGTTGAAAACAACTTGTAGCTTCATTTTCGGTTGTTTGAATTTGGAATCACCTTGTAGTTTCATTCTTGACTCGTTTGAGTCCGGAAACAACTTGTAGCTTCATTCCGGACTCGTTTGAAGTTGAAAACAACGTGTAGCTTCATTCCGGACTCGTTTGAAGTTGAAAACAACTTGGAGCTTCATTTTCGGTTGTTTGAAATTGGAATCAACTTGTAGTTTCATTCTTGACTCGTTTGAGCCCGGAAACAAGTTGTAGCTTCGTTTTTGACTAGATTGAAGTTGGAAACAACTTGTAGCTTCATTCCGGACTCGTTTGAAGTTGAAAACAACTTGTAACTTCATTTTCGGTTGTTTGAAATTGGTATCACCTTGTAGTTTCATTCTTGACTCGTTTGAGTCCGGAAACAACTTGTAGCTTCATTATTGACTAGATTGAAGTTGGAAACAACTTGTACCTTCATTCCGGATGTGACGGTCCAAGAATCCGGGGGTCTGGATTCTGACGTCACCACACAAAACCTTTTAAAAACACCCTTGAAAACCTGTATTTTTTTTTAAAAGATAATTAAAACCAAAAGAATTTAAAACGTGAAATCCAAAGAATTTAAAACTTGAAAACATTTAATAAAAGATTTGAATGAGAACATAAATCGAATGATTTCAAAACCTGAATTTCAAACTTGAAAGCCATAATAGGAGAATTTCAAGAGAACATTTAACTTAAATAAAAGATTTCAAAGAGAACATTTAAACCCCCCAAAACAACAGGATCGCATCCAGGTTACAGTATTGAAATTAGAATCCACCACTAATATTACACAACTTCTCTTACCAAATCAGATCATCTTCGATAAGAAGAATCACTGCCAATTTGTTCCAGCTATGAATTACATCTGAATCTCAATAGCTCAACTCTAGCTAGCTCCAACTTTATAAGTCTTCCTGAATACTCCTTGACCACTGAATCCTCAACTCTGAATCCTCGCCTAGCCTTAGCCTTACTCGCAATCATAGTCTAGCCATTCATCTTTAATCCTTTCTGAAATGATTAAGAAAGGAATAGCAAGAGTGAGCAACAATGCTCAGCAAGTAATAATAAACAATGAAAGTTCTGAAGTGATATAACAGAAATTCTCGAGTTCAAGATATAAAAAGATTCAACCTGAGTTCACAAATTCAGGTATTGTATAAAAGAATCACAATACCTTGCAGCAATAGAAACCTGAGGAATTCAATCCTTCACAAGAGAATTATTGAATTGGACTATCACATTTTAATTAAAAACCAAGGTTAGGATGCTGATCAGTCATACCTAACCCCGAGCAGGCCCCGCCATGCTCTATCACTGGATCCAAGGCACTCATTGGCCTATCATGACCACTCATTTGGTCTGACCACTCATCTGGTCCACATGTTTATATAAAAACAATAATCCAATTCTCTAATTCAATTCAAGAAACCAATGTAAATTAACAGAACATAATCATAATCATCATCAACAACTGAATAATTTCAAATCAAACTTTGATAATAAACTTTTCATAAGTCACAGTCCATCCTTTCATAAATCATAGTTCAGGAAATCCCTAACTATTCAATATCCTCCATTATCGGCTAAGCAACTGAATTTAGCCTGCTAAACCAGCATGACAATGGCGGGTTGAATAATCAAGAAGATCCCAATTCATTCAAAGCTCTAACCATCACTGAGCAACACATGCTTCAATGACAATCTGAACTTCGAATTAATTAATAAAACGGAAATTCTTTAGAAACTTGAAGAATAGAAAGAATAGATCCGAACATATGCACTTTTAAATATAGAAAGGAAAAGTACGAATTCTTGCAACAGATACCAAAGGAATGGATCAGAATATTGCAATATATCCAAGAGAAGGGTTTAGGATACTTGCCTTAAATCTGACTCCAGTCTCACATCTCAATCTCATCTTTCCACTTTCACCATCTATGCATCTCGTAATCTCTAGACCATCTCTAGCTATACTCTATTCGCCACATCGCTTCGCTTATTCGATTTATCCCTTACTCGCTTTGCAATACCATTTCGACTTCCTGACGTCTTCGAGTGTACACGTCTCGTCCAAATCCTTTACGAGAATAAGATAATACTATAGTCACTAAACAATATATCGCATATACATATCACGTATACCGATACCCACTTATATATCCCTTTAAACTTATCAGATACCACGTAACATATAAGCATGCTTTGACTCTAACATATAGTCAATCATATTCCACATAACATATCACCAATCAATTATCATATAAATCCTTTCGAAAATCCGACATCGTCTCATCTATTTATAGGACTATCCACCTGTCAACCTATTCCCAACCAACAACCAATCAACCAACTCCAGTCACCATAATCCATATATCCTTATCCAATATCAGTCCTACTAATCATTTATCACTTCACAATATCAAAATTAACACGTACTTCACATAATCATCACTTGATAGCACTTAGATCACATATTATCACATTATGCATACTTATCAACAATTATTCACCTTATAGACTCAGCCATATAGTCACATCATATTAAAATAGACGTTATAAGCTTCTGTCTCTTTTTCGTTTCACTTGATTCCGACTTACGGATCAAAAGTTATGCTCAAAACAGTTTTCTCACTCTCCTATCGGCACATAACACATCCAACCAATAGTAGACAACACACAACACATAAGGTTTCCCATTCCAGTCGATATTAAATCAAGCCTTGGGTTAAAAATGATTTTTCGGGAATTTTCCAGAATTTTTTAAACATTTTTCGGAATTAAAATCGATAAAAGAATCACTTTTCGAATAAATAATCAAGTCCCAAATACTTGAAATTGGACTTGAAATCATTCATAAACAATTATCGAGTCTTGAAAATAATTTGGAAAAATATTTGAAAGCTCGAAACTATTTTTCAGAATTTTTAAATCAAAAAGGATTAATTAAATCCAATTAATTAATCAATTAAAATCAATTAATAATTAATTAAATTAATTAATCAATTAATATTTAAATTAATTGACCAATTAAAATAATTAATTACTAATTAAAATTAATTAACAAACTAATTTAGATTTATTTTTGAATAAAGAAATAATTAAAAACTATTTTTGAAATTTAAAATAATTAAATAAAACAATTTTAGAAAATTAAATCAAAGGTTTATTTTGTAAACTTTTGAAAGTTTTGTCCAGGGTTTAAAGTGTAACTTTCAGAAGTTTCAGGGGCTGAAATGCAAACTTTGAAACCACAGTACCTCAGCTTCATCATTCTCAAAAGCTGAGGTACCTAACTGTAATTTTACGACGGCCACCGACAAACTCGCCGGATTTATGCCGGAATCCATTTTCAGTTCCCAGAACTCCACCCAAAGCTCCAGATACATCCTAACCACTGCCAGGAACTTGTACATGCACTCAGAATCGCCAGAAACCGTGGAAGTTCGCCGGAAAAGTCAAAGAAAATCCCGCCGCCGGCGGTTTTCTTCCAGAACTCGGCGAGCTTCTCAGGCCTTCTCCACTGTTAACATACATATGAATCGATTCCTCTTCTCCTCCTCTATCCATCCATATATACCACCATCTCCCAGATTTAACAGAATGAAAATCCGGCCGAAATTTAAAGATTTCCGGCAAAACTCAAGAACACTCAAGAACACTTGAATTCTCAAAATCAAGCCACTGTTTCTATATGATTCCGAACTCCAAATTCGACATATAATATACCAAAACGAGGAGAAAAACACGCTCTACAACATGGTATCATCAAAATAATCAAACAATCACGTTTGCAAAAATTCATATTTCAAATCAATATAACTCGAATTTTCAACAATTTATAGTAATTTACCTGTTGAATCTGCACACAAACGAATGATTAAACTATAATCTACACGTCGATAGCTTCGTTTTGACTATTCATACGCCTCCATCGGATTCCAATAACACCTTCAAATCTTCGTTTGATTATGAAGAACACGAAGAACATACTTTGGTTTCTCTCGGTATTCGTGCAGAGAAACTGGTGAAAATGATTTACGGTTGAAAATAAGGTGTAGAAAGGGCTATTTATATTTACAAATAATTGGTACCCCTTTGGATCGTTTATGACATGAAAATACGATATTTACTAGCTTTATATAATAAAGCGGGGTCCAATCGGTACTGGTTTTCAAGATAATCATCAAAACGGGGCTTTTTAATCAGTCATTAGTATGCGGGTCCCATTGCAATTATTACAAGATAAGGATGAATATAATAATCAAAATATCTAGCTTTCACGTATATCGAGGCAAACTGGATAATTATCAACAATTAAAATACCCGAAAAACTCCGCCGGACCGACTCCGGGGAAAACCGTACTCCGGATCGAAAAAGTCAAAACACGAAAAGTGTCCGGAATATTCAAATTAGGCTAAAGGTCAATTTTGTTGAAACTTCCGGAAAGAAAATTTGCTACCTCGTTACGAGTGGACGGTTTTACGGAAGTCAAATAATTAATAAATAAATATAAATATACGCAATTAAATCCGTAAATCGATTATAAAATCATCTAACATTCCATAAATCAATATGAAAATACCCAAATAAACTATATTTCATCCTGAGCATATAGAAATTGAAATCTCGCGAATACGAACACATATGAGCATTCAGCTCAATAAACTAGATAACACAAAATTCACAAAATTATATAATAATCATAAATCACCATAAATAATTAAACGAACAATACCACAAGTAACACTTAGTCACATACCACATATATTCACATAATTATCATCTAGAATTTTCAAAACAAAATATGAAAATCAGTTCTGAAAATACAATTATTTATCAATAACACAATAACCCGGGGTTTAAATATAAAACCTTGAAAACTCATTAAACTGGAATATCAACCGTACGAATCATTTATCACTTCACAATATCAAAACTAACACGTACTTCACATTATCATCACTTGGTAGCACTTAGATCACATATTATCACATTATGCATACTTATCAACAATTATTCACCTTATAGACTCAGCCATATAATCACATCATATTAAAATAGACGTTATAAGCTTCTGTCTCTCTTTCGTTTCACTTGATTCCGACTTACGGATCAAAAGTTATGCTCAAAACAGTTTTCTCACTCTCCTATCGGCACATAACACATCCAACCAATAGTAGACAACACACAACACATAAGGTTTCCCATCCCAATTGATATTAAATCAAGCCTTGGGTTAAAAATGATTTTTCGGGAATTTTCCAGAATTTTTAAACATTTTTCGGAATTAAAATCGATAAAAGAATCACTTTTCGAATAAATAATCAAGTCCCAAATACTTGAAATTGGACTTGAAATCATTCATAAACAATTATCGAGCCTTGAAAATAATTTGGAAAAATATTTGAAAGCTCGAAACTATTTTTCAGAATTTTTAAATCAAAAAGGATTAATTAAATCCAATTAATTAATCAATTAAAATCAATTAATAATTAATTAAATTAATTAATCAATTAATATTTAAATTAATTGACCAATTAAAATAATTAATTACTAATTAAAATTAATTAACAAACTAATTTAGATTTATTTTTGAATAAAGAAATAATTAAAAACTATTTTTGAAATTTAAAATAATTAAATAAAACAATTTTAGAAAATTAAATCAAAAGGTTTATTTTGTAAACTTTGAAAGTTTTGTCCAGGGTTTAAAGTGTAACTTTCAGAAGTTTCAGGGGCTGAAATGCAAACTTTGAAACCACAGTACCTCAGCTTCATCATTCTCAAAAGCTGAGGTACCTAACTGTAATTTTACGCCGGCCACCGACAAACTCGCCGGATTTATGCCGGAATCCATTTTCAGTTCCCAGAACTCCACCCAAAGCTCCAGATACATCCTAACCACTGCCAGGAACTTGTACATGCACTCAGAATCGCCAGAAACCGTGGAAGTTCGCCGGAAAAGTCAAAGAAAATCCCGCCGCCGGCGGTTTCTTCCAGAACTCGGCGAGCTTCTCAGGCCTTCTCCACTGTTAACATACATATGAATCGATTCCTCTTCTCCTCCTCTATCCATCCATATATACCACCATCTCCCAGATTTAACAGAATGAAAATCCGGCCGAAATTTAAAGATTTCCGGCAAAACTCAAGAACACTCAAGAACACTTGAATTCTCAAATCAAGCCACTGTTTCTATATGATTCCGAACTCCAAATTCGACATATAATATACCAAAACGACGAGAAAAACACGCTCTACAACATGGTATCATCAAATAATCAAACAATCACGTTTGCAAAAATTCATATTTCAAATCAATATAACTCGAATTTTCAACAATTAATAGTAATTTACCTGTTGAATCTGCACACAAACGAATGATTAAACTATAATCTACACGTCGATAGCTTCGTTTTGACTATTCATACGCCTCCATCGGATTCCAATAACACCTTCAAATCTTCGTTTGATTATGAAGAACACGAAGAACATACTTTGGTTTCTCTCGGTATTCGTGCAGAGAAACTGGTGAAAATGATTTACGGTTGAAAATAAGGTGTAGAAAGGGCTATTTATATTTACAAATAATTGGTACCCCTTTGGATCGTTTATGACATGAAAATACGATATTTACTAGCTTTATATAATAAAGCGGGGTCCAATCGGTACTGGTTTTCAAGATAATCATCAAAACGGGGCTTTTTAATCAGTCATTAGTATGCGGGTCCCATTGCAATTATTACAAGATAAGGATGAATATAATAATCAAAATATCTAGCTTTCACGTATATCGAGGCAAACTGGATAATTATCAACAATTAAAATACCCGAAAAACTCCGCCGGACCGACTCCGGGGAAAACCGTACTCCGGATCGAAAAAGTCAAAACACGAAAAGTGTCCGGAATATTCAAATTAGGCTAAAGGTCAATTTTGTTGAAACTTCCGGAAAGAAAATTTGCTACCTCGTTACGAGTGGACGGTTTTACGGAAGTCAAATAATTAATAAATAAATATAAATATACGCAATTAAATCCGTAAATCGATTATAAAATCATCTAACATTCCATAAATCAATATGAAAATACCCAAATAAACTATATTTCATCCTGAGCATATAGAAATTGAAATCTCGCGAATACGAACACATATGAGCATTCAGCTCAATAAACTAGATAACACAAATTCACAAAATTATATAATAATCATAAATCACCATAAATAATTAAACGAACAATACCACAAGTAACACTTAGTCACATACCACATATATTCACATAATTATCATCTAGAATTTTCAAAACAAAATATGAAAATCAGTTCTGAAAATACAATTATTTATCAATAACACAATAACCCGGGGTTTAAATATAAAACTTGAAAACTCATTAAACTGGAATATCAACCGTACGAATCATTTATCACTTCACAATATCAAAACTAACACGTACTTCACATAATCATCACTTGGTAGCACTTAGATCACATATTATCACATTATGCATACTTATCAACAATTATTCACCTTATAGACTCAGCCATATAATCACATCATATTAAAATAGACGTTATAAGCTTCTGTCTCTCTTTCGTTTCACTTGATTCCGACTTACGGATCAAAAGTTATGCTCAAAACAGTTTTCTCACTCTCCTATCGGCACATAACACATCCAACCAATAGTAGACAACACACAACACATAAGGTTTCCCATCCCAATTGATATTAAATCAAGCCTTGGGTTAAAAATGATTTTTCGGGAATTTTCCAGAATTTTTAAACATTTTTCGGAATTAAAATCGATAAAAGAATCACTTTTCGAATAAATAATCAAGTCCCAAATACTTGAAATTGGACTTGAAATCATTCATAAACAATTATCGAGCCTTGAAAATAATTTGGAAAAATATTTGAAAGCTCGAAACTATTTTTCAGAATTTTTAAATCGAAAGGATTAATTAAATCCAATTAATTAATCAATTAAAATCAATTAATAATTAATTAAATTAATTAATCAATTAATATTTAAATTAATTGACCAATTAAAATAATTAATTACTAATTAAAATTAATTAACAAACTAATTTAGATTTATTTTTGAATAAAGAAATAATTAAAAACTATTTTTGAAATTTAAAATAATTAAATAAAACAATTTTAGAAAATTAAATCAAAAGGTTTATTTTGTAAACTTTTGAAAGTTTTGTCCAGGGTTTAAAGTGTAACTTTCAGAAGTTTCAGGGGCTGAAATGCAAACTTTGAAACCACAGTACCTCAGCTTCATCATTCTCAAAAGCTGAGGTACCTAACTGTAATTTTACGCCGGCCACCGACAAACTCGCCGGATTTATGCCGGAATCCATTTTCAGTGCCCAGAACTCCACCCAAAGCTCCAGATACATCCTAACCACTGCCAGGAACTTGTACATGCACTCCGAATCGCCAGAAACCGTGGAAGTTCGCCGGAAAGTCAAAGAAAATCCCGCCGCTGGCGGTTTTCTTCCAGAACTCGGCGAGCTTCTCAGGCCTTCTCCACTGTTAACATACATATGAATCGATTCCTCTTCTCCTCCTCTATCCATCCATATATACCACCATCTCCCAGATTTAACAGAATGAAAATCCGGCCGAAATTTAAAGATTTCCGGCAAAACTCAAGAACACTCAAGAACACTTGAATTCTCAAAATCAAACCACTGTTTCTATATGATTCCGAACTCCAAATTCGACATATAATATACCAAAACGACGAGAAAAACACGCTCTACAACATGGTATCATCAAAATAATCAAACAATCACGTTTGCAAAAATTCATATTTCAAATCAATATAACTCGAATTTTCAACAATTAATAGTAATTTACCTGTTGAATCTGCACACAAACGAATGATTAAACTATAATCTACACGTCGATAGCTTCGTTTTGACTATTCATACGCCTCCATCGGATTCCAATAACACCTTCAAATCTTCGTTTGATTATGAAGAACACGAAGAACATACTTCGTTTCTCTCGGTATTCGTGCAGAGAAACTGGTGAAAATGATTTACGGTTGAAAATAAGGTGTAGAAAGGGCTATTTATATTTACAAATAATTGGTACCCCTTTGGATCGTTTATGACATGAAAATACGATATTTACTAGCTTTATATAATAAAGCGGGGTCCAATCGGTACTGGTTTTCAAGATAATCATCAAACGGGGCTTTTTAATCAGTCATTAGTATGCGGGTCCCATTGCAATTATTACAAGATAGGATGAATATAATAATCAAAATATCTACTGTGACGGTCCAGGAATCCGGGGGCCTGGATTCTGACGTCACCACATAAAACCCATTTTTAAAACACTTTAAAAACCTGCAATATTTTATTTTTTTATTTTTATTTTTATAAAAATAATGAAAATCCAAAAGAATTTAAACTTGAAATATTTGAAAGAGAACATAAATCAAATGATTTCAAAACCTGAATTCAAACTTGAAAGCCATAATAAGAGAATTTCAAGAGAACATTTAAACTTTAATAATTGATTCGAAGAGAGAACATTTCAACCCCTAAAAGCAACAGGATCGCATCTAGGTTACAGTATTGAAATTAGAATCCACCACTAATATTACACAACATGTTTATTCATGATTAGTTATGCGTGTGATAATTGATTTGGATGCACATAGTGTAGTGCGTGATTGATATTGGATAAGAATATATGGAGTACGTAGATTGGATCTTGTTGTGATTGTGATTTGGAGTAGGATAACAGGTGGATAGTCTAACAAATAGACGAAAGTGTCAAATTTGCGATAGGATTGTATATGATAATTATTTGTGATATGTTATGTGGAAGTGACTTGACTATCGATGATAACGTCAAACGCATGATGTATGTGTTAAGTGATCTTTGATAGGTTTAAAGGGGTATATCAGTGGGTATCGATATACGTGATATGTATAGTTGATAAATCGTATTAGTGATTATATGTATCTTATTCTCGTAAGTTTTGGACGAGACGTGTACCCGAAGACGTTCAGGAAGATACGATGTGTTATCAAAGCGAATTAAGGGATGAATCCGAGCGAAGCAGATGTAGGTAGATAGATATAGCCCAGAGATGGTCTAGAGATATGAGATGATAGATTGTGAAAGTGGAAAGATGAGATTGAGATTGTGACATAAGGCTAATGCCTAGGCGAGGAGCACAGAATGAGATCCATGGTCGCGGAGTGGTTCAGCGAAAGTGATAGTTGGTGCAAGCTAGCGCTGTGCTATCGGGATTCATAGTGTAAGTCATAGCTTGGAATAGTTGACAGTATTCTTCGTATGAAGATGATCTGCTTTGGTAGAAAGT
>NC_030389.2:17435073-17487072 GCF_001625215.2 Daucus carota subsp. sativus
TTAGTGGCCCATTATAAAAAAATTAGAAATAAGCGAACATATTCTTTATAGTGTTTTAAATTGAAGCATTTAAGTGGAAACTTCGAAGGAGCAACGAAATTAAACGCAATCTAAGTAAGTTTTTGATTTAATTTTATTTTTTATTTATACTTTGATAGTGGTATTGTTCTTTATATGTTTAATGACGTCCAATTAGAAAATTCCAATGAGTTTGAATGAATGATTGTTTAGTGGATAACAATATTAGATTGTTTAACTTTCTCAAATGAGTTTATCACGAAATAGAGTTGAAGAATGCATGGTATTCTTATTTTATTTAACAATGAATGTGATATGTAGTTAGGAAACAAAGAAAAAGAAAATCAATTCATCATTAGAAAACTTCATCATTTAAGCTCATGCATGTGGTGTACCCATTTTAGGAACTAAAACAACTTTGACTTTTCTTTATTGACTTTTTAATAGCACTTAAAATCTAATGTTTCATGAGTAATTCTCAACACTGGACAACATAATTTATAGATTTTATTTCTCCCCCCCCTCCCCCCCTCCCCCCACCCCTCCCCCCACACACACACTATTTGATAAGAAAATCACTTATTTTCATTCTATATTGTTTTCGAGCTATGTTTATACATTTCTTTTAGCTCTACTTTCTAGATTCAATTTCTTAATAAAGTCTTCTTTGTTTGTTGTTTCCAAATATCATGAATACTATTAATAAAAATTACAAATGATTTTGTAATATTAGAGAATTTATCGAGGTTCCAAGCCATTACCATATTTTGAAACTATCCCATTGAGCACCTCCACTACATATGTGACACTTTCACAATGTTGGCACAACATATCTCAACTTTCTTTGTATATAGTCGTATATTAAACGACCTTTTACATGCTGGATGGAAGATATTTGTGGTAGACCTCTAACTGTCGGTGCCACATATATCTTTCGCACATTTATTAACAATAGCCCGCAAGAAATGTGCTAAAATAGGAAAATTTCAAATGTTGATGAAATGATACTTTTTTGTAGACATAGTGGATCTTGAAAATGAAATAGTGCATGGAACAACCCCTAGACACTTACATAGTCATACACAATACACATGAGTCCCATATGAGTCCCTTATTTTTTTTTCGACCAACCTCCTCCCACCCTCTCTGCATTGCACATTACCGCCAAACTTAATATTTGGATACCTTACTTGTAGAGCGTTTTATATATATCATTTCTATAGTGTTTTTAAATAAAAACCATAAGACTAGTGCCCATTATTAAAAAATAGAAAAAGAGAACATTATCTTTATAGTGTTTTAAAATTGAATGCATTTAAGTGGAAACTTCGAAGGAGCAAACGAATTAACGCAATCTAAGTAAGCTTTTGATTAATTTTTATTTTTATATATACTTGATAGTGGTATTGTTCTGTATGTGTTTACTGAAGTCCAATTAGGAATTCTAATGAGTTTGAATGATATGAGTGTTTAGTGGATAACAATATTAAATTTTTAACTTTCTCAAATGAGTTGATCAAAAATTAGAGTTGAAGAATGCATGATATACTTATTTTATTTAACAGTGAATGTGATATGTAGTTGGGAAACAAATAAAAGAAAATCAATTCATCATTAGAAACTTCATCATTTAAGCTTCATGCATGTGGTGTACCCATTTTAGGAACTAAAACAACTTTGACTTTTCTTTATTGACCTTAATAGCACTTAAAAAATCCAATGTTTCATGAGTATTCTCAAACACTGGACAACATAATTTTTAGATTTTATTCCTTCCCCCCCCCCACTATTTGATAAGAAAATCACTTACTTTCATTCTATATTGTTTCGAGCTATGTTTATACATTTCTTTTACCTCTACTTTCTAGATTCAATTGCTTAATAAAGTCTTCTTTGTTTGTTGTTTCCAAATATCACGAACACTATTAATAAAAATTACAAATGATTTTATAATATTAGAGAATTTATCGAGGTTCCACGCCATTACCATATTGTTGAAACTATCCGATTGAGCACTACATATGTGACACTTTTCATAATTCTCGGCACAACAAATCTCACCTTTTTTTTGTATATAATCGTATATTAAACGACCTTTTACATGCTAGATGGAAGATATTTGTGGTAGACCTTTAACTATCGGTGCCACATATATCTTTTGCACATGTATTAACAATGGCCCGCAAGAAATGTGCTAAAATAAGAATATTTCAAATGTAGAAATGATACCTTGAAAATAAACTAGTGCATGAAACAGGGCCCTAAACACTTAGATAGTCATACACAATACACATTACTACAAACTTAAGATTTGCATACCTTACTTGTCAAGCGTTTTATAAATACCACTTTTATAGTGTTTTTAAATTAAAAACCATAAGCTAGTGCCCATTATAAAATCAATTAATTTGTTTTAATTTGCTGAATTTATTAGGACCGTTATCTTATCCGAATGGAGCTCAGAACTGGATTTTTTCAACAATTAATAGATCTTGGAGGACTTACAAATCGCGAATGAAGACAAAGTACTACTCATAGTATGAAACTGATGACGAGAGGTTGACGAATAGGCCCAATGATATTCCACTTGAGGATTTGAAAATGTTGGTCAAGTATCGGGGAGATGAGTCAGTAAAGGTAGCCTATTACTTGATTTGACATGATTTGAAGGTTTATGAAAAAACGGATTGTGCGGTGAATTTTTGTTTTTTGACAGAAATTATCGGATGATAACAAGAGCATCGCAGTGGACTAACCGACCCACATACTCTAGGTGTCAGCAGCAGAGGTTGGAGAGAAGTTGGTATGTGTATGTCCTTGTTAATATCGTCATACTAAATTATTCATTTCGATGCTAAGTTTTGATATTAAGATGTGCACGTCTGTGGACTCCCATTTATCTAAGTCATTTTCTGAATAATTGTTGCATTAATAGCTTAGATTTTGGTGTTGAAATACTTATAAATATCCACATAAATTTATTAAAGAACTTAAATACTGCACTCACCATTTAGTCAATTTTAGCAGTTTCGGAACATTTGACGTGCAACATTAAAAAAATTACATCCACATAATAATATACACTACAAAAAAACAGGACAAAACCGACCGGATAAAACCGACCGCCAAAAAAAAGCGTCGATTTAAAACCGACCGGACTAAATCGGTCGGTTACGTCGCAGAGCGACGTCGTTTTGCCTTGCTGGCAAGGCCAGGCATTTTATAACCGACCGGGACAACAGTGGTCGGGTTTACGGCTGACGTGTACAATGCTTAACCGACCACAGCATCGGTCGGTTATGTGTTTTTAAAGAATTTAATTGATTTTTAAATAAACTATGAGTTTAAACGACGACGTGTGATCGCGAAAACGAAAACCGACCGCCAGCGGTCGGTTTTATCCTTATATATTCATATAATTTTTTTATTTATGTGGAAAATGGATAACATAAACTCGTCAGGGAAGGGGTTACGACGCCGTTTTTGTATAAATATCATAACCGACCGGCACCGGTCGGTTTTAACTCGTAATTTTGATTAATATGATTCTCCCCACCAGTCTATCTTTCTTTTTCCCCAACTTATTTTCTTCCTCTTCTCTTCCCAAAAATCTCTCTCTACTCCCCTCTCTCTGTGTCTCTGCCAACTAATCTCTATGCACATGAAGAATATGGATTTTAAACTCCGTTCGGTCTCGATTGGATTTTGGATATCAATCTCAATTAGGGTTCAATCTCAATTGAAAGGTATATCGATCTCTCCCTCAGTTTCTCTTTAGCATTTTGTGTATGTATATATATATGTGTTTTTGTATGTATGTATATATATGTTTCTTTATGTATATGATTTTGAATTTGAGTTTGATTTTGAATTTGAGTTTGATTTTGATTTTGATTTTTAGTTTCTCTTTAATTGTGAATGTTCTTTGAATTCGATTTTTAGTCGAGTTTGTAAGCATGAATGCATGATAATGAAGAAGGAGTCCGTTTTTGAAGCAAAATATATAATCATTTCATTCATATTCATAATTTATAAGAACACCCATAAACATATATATTTATAAATACTTAAATAAAATTCATAATAAAACACTTGAAAACAACTGTAACAACTTCAAATCCCCGAAGGGCCCGCCTTGCCTTTGCCTTTGCCCGCCTTGTCCTCCTTGTCCTCGTCCTTCTTTTGTTGCTTCAACTTCGCGGTCATCATCCCCGCGAAGCGAATCAACCACTCTTGCTTGCGTAGCGCTGCCCGCCTTTCTTCCTCTAACCGCTCCTGTTCGAGATAGTGATCCATTTGCATGAACATGATTGGGATTCTATAATCCCAATCCATTTCCACCCAAATGTCATCGGGGATGTCGAGAATGCCATAGGAGACTCCATCGATTGTGACGGTGTTGTTGTTGTAGTTGATTGTGACTGCCATTGTAATTTTGATTGTGATTGTAGTAGTTGTAGTTAATTTGTGGTAGATTAGAGCCCTTTTTATAGCACAAGTGTTAAGCAACTAAAAAGTCTCTACATTGAATTGTATTAGTGTTACAATCCCAAGAGTCACCCTTCCATTACCTTGTATTGAATTCTATGAGTTACACTCCCAATATTCATACCCCTTGATTGCTTAGGAATTTGATAGGATTTTGAAATTTAAATATTATTAAGATTAATTTTATTTGATTTTGGACTTTGAATTTGATTTACTCATCTATTTTATTTGATTTTGAGTTTGATTTGATTTTGATATATTTTTTTGAGTTTGATTTTATAAAGCGTGTGAGTTTAATTTGTTGTTCGCATAAATTTTAATTTGAAATATTTTGAAGATTAAACAATTTTTTAGGGAGTTATCAATGACGGGACTGGTTTTTATCAGACGACTTGTGAATAAATGGTTGCGTTTGTTATGAGTTTTCTGATATAAAACCAGTTCCGTCAAATTATTTTTTTTAAAATTTAAGCGACAAAACCGACCGACTAAAGTCATAACCGACCGAGGTTACCATTGCCGTAACTCAGTAAACCGACCGATTGGGTCATAACCGACCGTTTATAGCATAATCAAGTGCAGAAAACCGACCGATATGGTGGTCGGTTTTGTTCTTATTAGTTTTATTTATCGATTTATTTGGCTAAGTCTTGAGAATGCTCTGCGGCACCGAAGAACGACGTCGTTTGCATACTATAAAACCGACCGACCTCGGTCGGTTTTGATTATTTTATTTTTATTTCTTGATTTATTTTGGCTAAGTGCTAAGACGACGTCGTTTGTGCAAAATAAAACCGACCGAATTGGTGGTCGCTTTTGGGCGGTCGGTTTAATATGGTCGGTTTTAAATGCTGGGAAAGTAGCGTTCTGCTCGTTAACCGACCAGAAACGGACGTTCGTTTTATTTTGCAACATAACCGACCACCCGGTGGTCGGTTTTGACCCCCATTGTATATTTTATTATTTAAAAAACGGCGGGTAGGTGCGTTTTAGCAGTGATACGACATCGTTTTGTTTAAATAGACATAACCGACCGTTTATTTTTGATAGTCGGTCGGTTTTGTGTGAGCTAAAAAGTTAAAAACTACTCTCCACTTTCATTATACAACAAAGCTTGGAAATTATCAAATATCAAAAGAAGAAGAAGGAGAAGAAGAAAAAGAAGGAGAAGAAGAAAAAGAAGAACAAGAAAGGAAGGAATCAATTATCAAAAACAAAGTAAGCTACTCTTCTTAATTATGATCACATTGTGATTTTTATTTATTTTGTTGAGAATAATTTGTATGAATGTTGTTTATATAAATTTCTTGGATAATTTGTAATGTGTATATGTTTTATGTTATGTTAATACATACGTGCGTGGTGTGTATATATATTTATGTAGATGACAAATCTTGATCGAAGTTGGATTAGTAACCGGTTGCAACGAGATAAAATTACTCTTAATTTAGAATATAGGGAAGGTGTAGAGGAATTTTTGAATTTTGCAAGCTTGAAAATGGAGGGAGGTATGATGAAATGTCCTTGCAAGCTTTGTAAAAATTTGAATTGGTTAGGGGTAGATGATGTTCGGTTTCATTTGATATCCGAGGGTATGATGGAGAGTTATACGGTATGGACTTCGCACGGAGAGGTTTCGCAAAAAAATAAAAAGCGAAAATCATGTGAAACGCGAGAATGTCGTAGGGTAGTAGATGATCATGTTGATATCAACTCCATGTTACATGATTTTGCCGGTTCGAATCATGAATTTTATGATACCACGGGTACTACTAATGTTGAAGAAGCTCCTAATGATAGTGCTAAAGAATTTTATAAGGCGATTGTTGAAAATGGTGCTCCTATTTATCCCGGTTGCACAAAATTTACAAGATTAAGTTTTACCGCAAAATTGTTGGAGTTCAAAAATGCGTCTAATTGTAGTGACAAAGCCTTCAACAGTTTGATTAAGATCATTATGGACGTGTTACCAAAAAAGCACACATTACCCGAGTCTTATTATGAGATGAAAAAGGTTATGAAAAGTTTAAGGGTGGAATATGAAAAAATTGATGTGTGCGAGAATGATTGTATGCTATTTTATGGAGATGACAAAGATAAAATTGTGTGTGATATATGTAGTTGTAATCGATATTTGGATAAATCAAGGAAAAATGGTAAGAAAATTCCGAGAAAGATTTTAAGACATTTTCCTTTGATTCCCCGACTGCAACGCTTATATATGTCGGCACATACATCCAACCACATGAGGTATTACAAAAATCGAGAGGTCAATGAAAAAGAAATTTCTCACCCTGCGGATGGAGACGAATGGAAGAATTTTGACCTCCGATATCCATCATTTGCTCAAGAAATTCGTAATGTAAGACTTGGTTTTGCGACCGATGGTTTCAACCCGTTTGGGAATACGGGTAACAAAACATATAGTGTATGGCCCGTGGTAATTGTTGTGTATAATCTTCCGCCGTCCATGTGTATGAAGAGACCGTATATGTTTTTGACGGATATTATACCGGGTCCGGAGAGTATTGGGAAAAATATTAATATATATCTTAGACCTCTCATTGATGAATTGAAGACATTATGGTATACCGGAGTGCAAACATATGACCAATCTCTAAAACAAAATTTTACCATGAGAGCGGCTCTTATGTGGACAATCAGTGATTTTCCTGCCATGAGTATGGTAAGTGGTTGGTCGGGGAAAGGAAAGCTTGCATGTCCAGTGTGTTTGGGAAGTGTGCAGGGGTTTCAGTTAAAACATTCTGGGAAATGTTCTTTTCATGGCACTAACCGAATTTTTCTTGAACCTAATGATCCATTGCGTAAGAAGAGTAGCTTGTTTGACCATTCGGAAAAAAGGTTGTGGCGTGGACGCTTATCCGGGGAGGAAGTTAAAACTTGGATTGATAGCATAGACTTTCCACCACCCGGAAAGACTAACAAAAAGAAAAGAAGTGATGGATATGGGGTTGAGCATCATTGGACTCATGCCCCGATGTTCTATGATCTCCCTTATTGGTCTTCACATAGTTTGCGACATTCCATTGATATCATGCATACCGAAAAAAATGTGTTTGAGAACATATTTTTTACCATTGTTGGGGGCAAGAAGTCAAAAGATCACCACAAGGCAAGGTCGGATTGCAAACACTTCGGTGTGTTGCCTCATTTGTGGATTGATGAAAATGGCAAAAAACCAAAAGCTCCGTACTCTCTTAGTAGAAAACAACTCAAACTTCTATGTCAGTGGATTGAGTCGTTGAAACTTCCAGACGGTTATGTCTCAAATATATCTCGTTGTTGCAATGCTAAGGAGTGTAAGTTTTTTGGATTTAAATCGCATGATTGTCATATTTTCCTTCAAAAATTGTTGCCTCTATCAATTCGCGAGCTTCTACCGGGACCAATTGTGGATGCCTTGACAATGATTTCCAATTTTTTTCAAGAATTATGTTCATCTGTGATTACGAGATCCGACTTGGATCTAATGACGAAATCGGTTATTAGAGCTTTGTGTTTATTGGAAACAATTTTTCCTCAGACTTGGTTTGATTCGATGGAGCATTTGGTAATACATTTAGCAGAAGAAATTAGACTAGCGGGACCCGCTTATTGGCATTGGATGTATCCAATTGAACGGTTATTAGGGAAATTTAAACAAAAGGTTGGTAATAAAGCGCGAGTCGAGGGTTCAATTGCCGAACGTTATATGGAAGAGGAGATTCTTAATTTTTGTTCCTTCTACTTTGCCACGGACTCAATTCATAATAAAATACGTCGCAATGAAGCTCGTTTTGATGGTGATGGCTCCGAAAATTAGAAGTTTTTGAATATCCAATTGAATGTCTTGGTAAAGAGGGAAGTCGTTATTTGACCGATAAAGAGCGAAAGTTAGCAGAAGAATATGTACTTCTAAACTCTCCAGAAATTCAACCTTATCTAAGGTATCATTTATAATTTTTTAGGTTTATTTAAATTTATTTAAATTCATTTTAATTTATTATAATTTATTGATAATTTATTTTAATTTATTTATTATAATTTATTTCAGGCGGTTTACAGATCGTGTTATGAGTCAACGTCCGGAGACAACACCTCAACAATTAGATTGTTACATAAAGACCCGATTTAAAGATTGGTTATTGAAAAAGGTATATATTGTTTTTTCAATTTCTTTTGAAATTTGAATATATTTCATCAATATAATTTTAATATTTTTAGGTTGGACGAAATGATGTAAACCGACCTCTTCTTCAATATTTGTTTGAGGGACCGGCTATGCGGGTAATGACATTTGAGACTTGTAAAGTCAATGGATACAAATTTTGTACGAGAACATCTTCCGGTTCCGGTGTCATTGTTAAGGGCACTTCACATGATAACAATAGTGATTATTATGGACAATTGGAGGAAATTGTCAAGCTTATTTATCGAGGAGGAAATTATGTATATTTATTCAAATGTATATGGTTTGATAGTGTCGGAAATGGTGTTGTGATTGATAAAAATAGGGTCGTGACCGTGGATATTACTTCAAGATTGAAGTCGGATGAGATTTTTATTTTGGCTAGTCAAGCTTCCCAGGTTTACTATGCTCCCAGTGTATTGAATCCACATGGCAAATATTTTACGGTCGTCAAGTCTAAAAGTCGTCCGATAAGCGAATCTATCAAAATATCAAATGATATTGAAGAAGCTTATCAAGAAGATAGATCAAATGCTACTAGTGCATTCTCTATATTTGTTGATTTTGCACAATATGGTTCCTTACCGTTCGTTCGACATGAAGAAGATGAACAAGAAGAAGAAGACAAAGATGAAGAAGAGGATGATGATGAAGAAGAAGAAGAAGAAGAAGAAGAAGAAGAAGAAGAAGAAGAAGACAAAGATGAAGAAGAGGATGATTATGATGATGGATTTGATGAAATTGATTAATATAATTGAATATTTTATGATGTTGTTGAATTATTGATTATTAATTTGTTAGTTTCATGAAATTATTGATTATTGATTTGTTAGTTTGTTGGATGGTTGTTGGTTTTGTCGCAGGTAAAGGCAGAGAAAGGAAACAACAAAACCTTGTTTTTTTTGTTAAAATACGCAGAAAACCGACCGACTAGTCACATAACCGACCGCTTTTACCATTCAATACGCAGAAAACCGACCGAACTGCTATATAACCGACCACGGTTACCATTCGGTAAAGCAGAAAACCGACCGATTGCAAATATAACCGACCACGGTTACCATTCGGTAAAGCAGAAAACCGACCGATTGCAAATATAACCGACCGACTTTCCCTATATATTTTTAAAAAATCCGGTTCGCCTAATTTTCACGTTACGAAGTCACACATGTTAATTATAAACTTGACTAAGATGTTTTAAATTTTTAGACAATTCAAAAAACATTTTTATATGTACGGATCCCCTAAACAGAAGACTAATCATATACCAGAAGTCTTATTTTGAATTACCTCGTTCACTCTTAATTATTCAAAAATTAGATGTTTTATTATTTAAACGATCCAACCGTACGGATGTTAATAAAATAATCTCATCAACGTTGAGACAAAATTTCAGATGATTTCGATGAATCGAAATACACCTTTATAACCTTTTTATTGTGAAAATATACATAATAAAATTTTAAATTAAGAAAATATTTTTAAAAAACCCGGTTCGACTAAATTTCACGTTACGAAGTCACACATGTTAATTATAAACTTGACTAAGATGTTTTAATTTTTTAGACCTTTTAAAAAATATTCTTATATGTATGGATCCCCTAAACAGAAGACTAATCATATACCAGAAGTCTTATTTTGAATTATCTCGTTCACTCTTAATTATTCAAAAATTGATGTTTTATTATTTAAACGATCCAACCGTACGGATGTTAATAAAATAATCTCATCAACGTCGACACAAAAATTCAGATGATTTCGATGAATCGAAATACACTTTTATAACGTTTTTATAATAATACTTTATATAAACAAAATATTAAATTAATAAAATATTTTCCCAAAAACACAAAACCGACCGACTATACAGTAAAACCGACCGACCTTGAAAAATTACGCGGAAAATGAATTTTTTCGTGAAAAATTAAAACACCCGCGCGACAGAAACGACGTCGTTTGATGGTACTGCACAGATTTCCAGGTCAAAACCGACCGGATTGCCGGTCGGTTTTGGTGCGTCAGTATATAAACAAAAAAAAGCCCCCCTTTCCTCTTTTATTCTCACACGAACGACAGTACTCTGCACCCCTTTCCTCTCCAAACTCTTTCAAACTCCAAACTCGAATCAAACCCTCTCCTAACTCTTTCAAGGCAAGAATCAAGTGCAATGGCGGCAAGAATCAAGAATCGGAAACCCTCTCCAAAATCCTCTTCAATGGTAGAATCCGAAACCCTCTCCTAACTTTTAATTTGTGTTAGTATAGAGCTTAAATTTGTGTTAGTATAGAGCTCTATTGAACTTCAATTTGTTTGATTTGTTTAGTTTTCAAGCTTTTATATGTATGCATTGTATGTATATAAAATTTGTATATGTTAGTTTGGAAATATACATGCAAGTTCTTGTCGTCGGTTATGTCATGAGAATGAAAACAATAGGTTTTAGTTTGTGTATGTTAGTTTTGGTTTGTATATGTTTTAGTTTTAGTTTGTATATGTTAGTTTTAGTTTGTATATGACCGTTTTGGTTTGTATATGTTAATTTGTATATGTTAGTTTGGAAATCTCTGTTTTTTATTTGTTTTTATATTTTTGTAATTTTTAGTTTGTACTCACATTCATAAGGAGGGCTTGGAATTTGGTTTTGTGTTTGTATTAAGGGGTTGTGGTTTGCATTTGGCATTTTGATATAATTAAGGTGTTGTGGTTTGCATAATTGGTTGTGAATGAAATTTATGTGATATAATTAAGGGGTTGTGGTTTGTATTTTGGCATTTTGATTTATAAGGGGTTGTGGTTTCATTCATTTTGGCGTTTATATGTTCAAAAATGAGTCGATTCATAAGGTGTTGTGGCTTGCATAATTGGTTGTGAATGAAATTTATGTGATATAATTAAGGGGTTGTGGTTTGCATTTTGATTCATAAAGGGGTTGTAGTTTCCATTTAAAGTCGATTATTTTTTTATTCATATTCTAACCAATGGTGTTTATGGTGTTTGATTAGGGCACCTTGTGGTGGTTTGTCATCCTTGTGGTGATGATCATTGCCTTAATGGCAAGAAAAGGCAAGGGCAAGGGGAAGGCCAAGGAGACAACCAAAGGCAAGGGAAAAGGGAAAGCCAAGGAGACAACTTCCACTCGGAAGGGTAAAGGAAAGTCTAGCACCTTGGCTATACGTGATGAGCCAACTGATTCGGATGAAGGCGGGGAGAATCCGAATGAAGAGGAAGTTCCAAGACGAAGGGTAATTAGGAGGCCACGATCCCATTCAGCCGGTTTGTTTGGAAAAGTCCCTCCGAAACCAATCCGTATCAATATTTCAGGAGGACAGTAAGTCTACTTGTAGTAACTTATATATATATATATATATGTATATCTATCTATCTGTATATATATATATATGTATCTTGCACTTGTTTAAATTTTGTTGACATACATATATATGTACATATAATCTCTTTTCACATTTTGGTAGTATTGAAGATGATCAAGCAAAGAAGACTTTGCTTGCTATTGTTCGTGAAAGGTGGCCCGTTGGACATTACACGTTCACCGACATTGTTGAACATGATGGTGAATGGCTAAAACACGTAGTCGAGGAATTTAATGTAAGCTACTCTTCTTATGCTCACATCGTGATTTGTATGCATGCTTTTTTATTTATTTGTATTATGTGTAAATAGTCTAACCATATGTATGTAATTTATCTTCATTTTATTATAATTGTAGTTATATTTCAAGCAACAAAAGGGACAAAGCCGGTCCGAAGCAAAAAATATAATTGAGAAGCATATCAAGAACACAATAAAGAGGACGTTGAATGAGCTCAAGACAAATATTGAGCAAAAATCAAAGGAAAGCGGAATATCAAAATTGAGTTTAAGACCTGGATATTGGTCTGAACTTTTTTGGAAGGATTTATTAAATTATTGGGAAAAGAATGAGGGGCACTTGCATAGGTCATCCGTTGGATCTACGAACCGCAAGAACGTCGAGCGGTTGCATAGTGCCGGTGCCCGGTCTTTTAATAAAGTGAAGGAGGTATATATAAATATCTATTATCATACACACCTTAATTTCACTTTTAAGATTTAATTCACATATATATTATATTGATGATTTAAATTGTTTTTGGAAGGAAATGAAAAGGAAGGAACGTGGAAAGAATCCAACTCGCCTTGAAGTATGGAACCGGACGCATACAAGGGTTGGAAGTGATCCCGAGCACCCCGTGTATACCACGCCTGCTGCAATGGCCATAGCGGTAATTAAATGATTGTCTTGTGGTTTTTTTTTAAAGTTTCAATGTCCATTTTACTTTTTAAGTTGTTTAATGTACTGATTGATGCACATTTCTCTGTAGACACGATATGCTTCTATTCTAGAAAGCAGGCCGGTGTCGGTTACACAAACAGGGGATAGAGACGAGCCCTTGGAATGGTGGTTGTCAGCAACCGGAGTTCCCGAAGGCAAAAAGCCTAAGAAGGACTACCTTGTTGGATTCCCCGAGGCTCGTGCTAGTCAACTTATTCCGACTCTTGCCTCACGTTACAGGGATTCAACAAGAGGCGAAGCCGGTGGATCTTCCGGTCAGAGACAAGAAGCCGTCATTCCCGACAATGTGTACCTCTCGGTCGTGCGCAATGTGCTCAATGAGGTCCGTGCGAACCCCCTTCAATTTCAGCGACAAATGTCTGAAGAAGAGATCGCGAATTTTGCAAAAACCGCACTAGAGGCCTCCGATCCAGCTGCCGATCCAAGTACAAGGGTTCAATGGAATTCTATGATTGGTGGGGAGATGGTACACATTGTGGGGTCGATGGTCGAGGATATACTCCTCAAAATGGAAAGGAAGGTTGAAGAGGTACGAATTCATATTTGTTATCTACTTGTATTGATCGAGTATGCTTATTTTCTTATTGGTTGTCATTGTCTATTATATGTGCAATTAGGAAAAGGAACGCAGACTCGCAGCGGAGAAGGATTATACTGATCCAGAGGAGCTGTCGGAGGAGGAACGCGGGGGACCCGAAGCTGGTGCTGATGCGGGTGCCAATGCTAGTGCTGCTTCGGGAGCGGATGCTAGTGCTGCTTCGGGAGCGGATGCTAGTGCTGCTTCCGGAGCGGGTGCTACTGCCGCTGCGGATGGAGCTGCTTCCGATTCAGATGTTACATTAGATTAGTTTGGCTTTTGAATATTTGTGTTTTGAATATTGTGTTTAAGTTGGATTTGGAATTTGGTTAATGCTTGTGTTTTGCCCTTGTAGACAATTATAAGTTTGATGTTTGGGATTGTAGTTATGGTACATTTTGTTGTTATATATGGTGTTATGGTTTATGTATTTTGGATATTGTTGATTGTTGGTAGCAGGTATGGCAGTATATAGAAACAGCAGGATTATTTTTTTTTGATAGAAAACCCAGAAAACCGACCGACTTAAGACAAAACCGACCGTCCTTACCATTCAATTCACAGACAAAACTGACCGACGTATACATAACCGACCATGGTTACCATTCAAAAAAGCCAGAAAACCGACCGATTGCTTACTTCTCGGTCGGTTATCTTTGGCTGATCGGTCGGTTATACACGGTCGGTTTTAATCCCTGCAAGCGTTCTGGTCGTTAACCGACCATGTCCTGTCGGTCGGTTATGGGAAACCGACCGAACGCGGTCGGTTATAAGGTCATTGTTTTCAGTTTGACTTTTCTGGTCAAACGTTTATAACCGACCACCCCCGGTCGGTTTTAGTGAGCTGCAGCAACTTTGACTTTTTGGTCAAGATATTTTAACCGACCACCGACGGTCGGTTTTAGTTCCCCCAACAAATTTGACTTTTTTGGTCAACAGATTATAACCGACCACATACGGTCGGTTATATTATTCTTATATCGATTGACCATATTTTGGTCAAACATGAAAAACCGACCGACTCCGGTCGGTTTTAGTTTACACGTGGCTGTGGCGTCCACGTGGCTCCAGATGGCATTGCTACAGGGCCCAGGTAGCGACTTTCTTAAATAAGCAAAACCGACCGACATTCCGGTCGGTTTTCGTCTTTAAACCCGACCAATAGCTGATAACCGACCAGGTTACAACCGACCAGCTTCTCCGGTCGGTTTTAGTGTTTAAACCGACCGTTTATTCTTTTAACCGACCGTTTTTGGCGGTCGGTTTTGTCCTGTTTTTTTGTAGTGATATATACACTGGATCAGTCAGACAAATAACCACATAATCAAGAAACATACATATTCCATCCAACTATAATATAATGCTATTAACTGTCAAATATCTATTTATAGACAGAATGAACTTAATTTCTAAAGAAAATTTCGGCATGAAGTATTCGTAAATAGGACTATCCCCCTGTTTTCAAATCAATCAAATCAAGCTCTTTACACTAAATAAAATACTAATATAAAGAAAATCTGCCTCGACATGCAGTAAATCACATAAGAAAAGTACCCGCCCCAACATGCGGCATCTAACACATAATGATAAATAATCCGCCCAGACATGCGGCACCTAAACACATAATGATTGAAACAAACTAACAGCTTATCTTTAAAACGGAAAGTAATTCAATATTAATACATTATACTATCAAGAATAACACTCTAACATTTAACACGTAGCACTTAGCAGGTATCACATATTTCCATACATTTACTTACCACTTACCATAATACTCAATCTAGATACTATTCAATTCAAATATATACAAGTTAAAGTAAATAAGCATAGCATTATAACTATTTAAGATATCGCATATTTATATTATTAATATTATTATTTACTCTTATTACTACTAGTGAAAGTAATAATAATAATAAAGAATAATACTAATATTTATTAATATTCGACATCCCAAAATTACCAAGTAAACACAGTTTCACACATTAACATCAATAATAATGCTATGTATTACTGCTATTACTACCAAATCACATAAATATTATTTATAGATTTTATAGAAATATCACAAATCAGTAACTATGTAAATTCGATTAATAGTCCGATAATTATAGGATACGCCCCCGTATAATTTTAAAAATCTAAATTTTATTTAAAAATCGGGTAGCACCTCCTCTATTTATCGGACTACCAGTCGATATCATATCGACACAACAATCCCAACAAACCAGTATTCAATCTCCGAATAATTCAAATACTTAATCTATTAATACTAACTAAACCCAATAACCAATCAAATATACCAACAATCGAAATAACAATTATAAGCGTATCGGAAATCAGTCTCAAGACTTAAGCCACCCGAATAATCTACATAGCCATGTAGTCGTCACTCGGCCAACACGGCCCCACACACCCACGAAGCACTGTATACGCACACACACGATTTACACCCACAAACGCACACCCTCACAAACAGCCACAGAGACACGCAGAATATACACACACAGAGAGTAATCACACACGAATACACATACACACACTGATTATACACGCAGCCACAGTCTCGCGCACACAAATATATACGCACAATACATATATGAATACCGGTACCCAGCAGCAACTCGGGAAAGGAAGGAAGAAAGAGTGAGGCCGGCGGAGAGCGGCGGCGATTCCCGGAGGTGAGGCGACGCTGGAAAACCGACGGGAAAGGAAGACAGGAGAGGAAGAAACAGCGCGGGAGAGAAATTCAGGGAGAAGTGCGAGGGAAGAGAGATTGAGCGCGAGAGGGAGAGACTGGGGAGAGAAGAGAGAGATGAGCGAGAGAGAGATTGAGAGAAAAGAGATGCAGGGAGATTGATGTTTTAAAAGAAATCAACTGAATTTGTATAGCTGCCACGTTTTGAAAACAAACCACGTACCCCCTTTTTGGGGCCGGTTCCGGACTGAAATCAAAATTTGAACGAGCAAACTCACAAATAACAATGATCCAGATAAATATCAAAATAATTTTAAAAATCTCAACATAATTAAAAACTAATAAAATATGATTTTCACGATTTTTGGATCATTTTTGAAATAAATAGAAAGACCCCACTTCAATCTATACGGGAAATCATTTAGAGCTGAAGAATTATCAAAATATCGTTTTATGAATTTTATAAATCTTTAAAAATATTTAATGGAATTATAAAAGCGATAAAAATGATTTTATATGCAATACACCATTTTATACAATTCAATCAGTATAAAATCCATAACAAATGGGAATTGATAACACAACTCAACAATCCAATAGAAATAAAATACACCGAATCTCAAGAATATAATCACACAATATTCATAATTAACTATAATTAATTATCGAACAATTCCACCAGTATCACTCAATCACATAACACATATATTCACATAATAATCATTTAGAATTGTTCAAAACAATATATGAAACTCATAAAGTCATTTTTGAAAACCAACAAAATAAAATAAAATATAAAATTTTATTCCTCTATTAGAAAATTAATACCAAACTAATTAATAATTGACGAAAAACCCGAGTCGTTACAGACTTCCCCCCTTATAAGGATTCTGTCCTCGGAATCAGCGAAGAGAGAACTAGAGCATGCTATTGCTTGCAAGTAGCATCGTGATCCGCTTCTGTAGTTGTAGTTATATGCGAAATCTTGAAATGTATTGGTTGCATTAGCTCGTTCAAATTTAGCTGGCATACCCTCAAAATTGGTCGAAAAATAAGAATCATGGAATCTTAGAATTTATCAGATTTTAGATATCAAGGCAAAGGGTATAGTATGATTTTGCAGAGAAAAACTAATTTGGAATTAAAAATTACTGAGAGATCAATATGATCTAGAGAACTTAATGTTGCGTATCTAAATAAAGATACTACTAAAGGTAATTAGCCTTCTTGTAATTTACAACATACAGGTGATGGCGTCCCATCAAACTCCTATCACACAGACAGGTAGTCCTTGTGTCCCCTATAGGCAGGGTTGTTCATCTCAGTTAGAGTAGAAAAATGTGAAAGTGATTCAAAATCAAGTAAATAATCATCGTCTTTCGATAAATCCTGACGAATCAATCTGATGCACACCTTGGATCAAAATCGAATAATATTCCAAAGGTGCTAATTTTGATGAAAAGAATAATAAAAAAAATACAGTGAATATACATGCATCCTCCTATAACTCAACAGAAAGAATATATGAATTTTAAGGAAATCTTTGTAAAAGAGACGTTGAAACAAATCACTGATTAGGAAAATAATCAATAAAGTGGAAGGTATTGCCAAGATTCTCAGAGCTATCTTCTTGATTGATTCTTCTAATGGCTCGTTTCGATTCTAACGATTCTTCTTGGCGTTCGTACTTATCACTGACTTATGTTCTGGCTGATTCATATTTGACTCCAAAGATTCCATCACTGATATCCATGTTAGGCAGAAGTCCTGTCGAGTTTTATATAAACATCAGCACATAGTTTTGATGTTCTAACCTACTCCTGGATAACGTGAATTCTATATAAACTCTCAATCAATAATTCAACACTTGGCTTCTCTCTGACCCAACAAATCTCAAACTTATTCTATATATCTCTATAAGAAATAATAGATAACCCTCTAACTAATGCTCTAGAAGTGGTACAAATGGCAAGCAACATTCTAGACTAGACAAGTCAATCCCCGAGTCTAGCGGGCACTGTTTACTAAAAAATCAAGCTCAAGCTCTGAAAGATTGGAAACTAAAGGTATTCTATCATATTTCTCCTCAGATCCAAATTCACTGCTCCTAGACTGAAAACTAGGATATATTAAATGATTACTCAAATCAATACTCTAGCACAATATCAGTTCTACTTACAAAGACTACATCCAATAGTCTTAACTTACCTCTATGTGAGGTTACACTAAACACATCTTTCTATAAACCTGTTAGAATCACCTATATTCTGATTTCAATAACTTATAACCTACAGCTCTGATACCAACTGTGACATCCCCAAAATCCGGGTGTCTGGATTTGGTGCCACTAAAACGAAAATCATTTAAAAACCTGTATTTGCGGAAGAAGGTAACACAGATATTTAAAATATCTGGACATTTAAAAGAGATTTAAATCAAAACCACTTTGACCCCCTAACAACAGGATCGCTAATAGGTTACAGCACTGAAATCAGAAACCAAAAACTATCAAATCTTATTACAACTTAAACTACATTATCAGTTAAACCTCGATAAGAAGAGTAACTGATAACCAATAAATAAATCTATTATACAATAACTGAAATAGAACAATTCTAACCCATACTATTCTTGCAGACATCTCACTGGCAATCTCGCCTAGCATTACTTCTACGCGCAGCTTGACAAACGAATCATCTTAATCCCTAGCTGAAAAGGTTAAAAGGAATAGCAAGGGTGAGCAATAATGCTCAGCAAGTATATGAATGAACAGTTGTAATAAATAAAAGGAGAATGAAATATATCAGATTTTGTATGTAACTTGCCGGGTATTTTTAACAACGGAGAACAACAGTTATAATTCTATAAAAGTATGGCAATTACAAGAGAATATAATCATTTAAAACTATTCTGTGAAAAATCATTCGCCTACGGTGCGTGGTGCTGACACGGTGATCAGCCGAGCATCAAGCACCGGGACAGGGCGCTACCTATCCCAAGAACTAAGGGGCCCAAGGCACACATTGGCCTTAAAATAATGTAACAAGTAACCACGACCGGCACCACGGTCCAGCAAATGAATTCCGATTGGTTAACAGTTTATAAATAATACTTCTATATTAGAAGTCTTTTAACATCATTTCCATGTTACCAAACCCAAAAAGGTATCCAACCTTTTTAAATCCAAAACCTGCATAGTAATCCTCTGTATACCACAATTTACTGTTAACCAAGTTTGAAATCATATATAGTTGGCTATGTTCAACATTCTTAAAAGATATAATATCAAAGAGAATATTGAACAAAATAACCAATTGCCACTAGGACAAAAATAAGCCATGGAATACGTTTACCAATAAAGAACTCCAAAGAGTTTCAAAATCATTCTTGAGTAAATAGAAGAAACTAAGAACTTGCTTTTAAATATAGAAGTTGAATAAGAATACTTGCCTTAACTCTGGTGTCTAACTCAGATTTCTAATAGTACTATCTACTGAACTGTTCCCTTCTGCTTAGTTTCTGACAGACTTTAATAAAATATTCATAGCACAGCTTCACTTCATTGGTTTATGCCAGCCTCGCTCCACGATACTATTCACTATTTCTGAACATCCCAGTCGACTCTGTACGGCAGTAAGACAATACTTCAATCGTCGGATCAAACGAAACTAATTACTAAATGCTATTAGAATCTGAAACTAACTACCCTTCGCATATCCATATATAGTAAACAAAAAAATACATATAGACATCCACATAATAATATATATACACTGGATCAGTCAGACAAATAACCACATAATCAAGAAACATACATATTCCATCCAACTATAATATAATGCTATTAACTGTCAAATATCTATTTATAGACAGAATGAACTTAATTTCTAAAGAAAATTTCGGCATGAAGTATTCGTAAATAGGACTATCCCCCTGTTTTCAAATCAATCAAATCAAGCTCTTTACACTAAATAAAATACTAATATAAAGAAAATCTGCCTCGACATGCAGTAAATCACATAAGAAAAGTACCCGCCCCGACATGCGGCATCTAACACATAATGATAAATAATCCGCCCAGACATGCGGCACCTAAACACATAATGATTGAAACAAACTAACAGCTTATCTTTAAAACGGAAAGTAATTCAATATTAATACATTATACTATCAAGAATAACACTCTAACATTTAACACGTAGCACTTAGCAGGTATCACATATTTCCATACATTTACTTACCACTTACCATAATACTCAATCTAGATACTATTCAATTCAAATATATACAAGTTAAAGTAAATAAGCATAGCATTATAACTATTTAAGATATCGCATATTTATATTATTAATATTATTATTTACTATTATTACTACTAGTGAAAGTAATAATAATAATAATAAAGAATAATACTAATATTTATTAATATTCGACATCCCAAAATTACCAAGTAAACACAGTTTCACACATTAACATCAATAATAATGCTATGTATTACTGCTATTACTACCAAATCACATAAATATTATTTATAGATTTTATAGAAATATCACAAATCAGTAACTATGTAAATTCGATTAATAGTCCGATAATTATAGGATACGCCCCCGTATAATTTTAAAAATCTAAATTTTATTTAAAAATCGGGTAGCACCTCCTCTATTTATCGGACTACCAGTCGATATCATATCGTCACAACAATCCCAACAAACCAGTATTCAATCTCCGAATAATTCAAATACTTAATCTATTAATACTAACTAAACCCAATAACCAATCAAATATACCAACAATCGAAATAACAATTATAAGCGTATCGGAAATCAGTCTCAAGACTTAAGCCACCCGAATAATCTACATAGCCATGTAGTCGTCACTCGGCCAACACGGCCCCACACACCCACGAAGCACTGTATACGCACACACACGATTTACACCCACAAACGCACACCCTCACAAACAGCCACAGAGACACGCAGAATATACACACACACAGAGTAATCACACACGAATACACATACACACACTGATTATACACGCAGCCACAGTCTCGCGCACACAGATATATACGCACAATACATATATGAATACCGGTACCCAGCAGCAACTCGGGAAAGGAAGGAAGAAAGAGTGAGGCCGGCGGAGAGCGGCGGCGATTCCCGGAGGTGAGGCGACGCCGGAAAACCGAGGGGAAAGGAAGACAGGAGAGGAAGAAACAGCGCGGGAGAGAAATTCAGGGAGAAGTGCGAGGGAAGAGAGGTTGAGCGCGAGAGGGAGAGACTGGGGAGAGAAGAGAGAGATGAGCGAGAGAGAGATTGAGAGAAAAGAGATGCAGGGAGAATGATGTTTTAAAAGAAATCAACTGAATTTGTATAGCTGCCACGTTTTGAAAACAAACCACGTACCCCCTTTTTGGGGCCGGTTCCGGACTGAAATCAAAATTAACGAGCAAACTCACAAATAACAATGATCCAGATAAATATCAAAATAATTTTAAAAATCTCAACATAATTAAAAACTAATAAAATATGATTTTCACGATTTTTGGATCATTTTTGAAATAAATAGAAAGACCCCACTTCAATCTATACGGGAAATCATTTAGAGCTGAAGAATTATCAAAATATCGTTTTATGAATTTTATAAATCTTTAAAAATATTTAATGGAATTATAAAAGCGATAAAAATGATTTTATATGTAATACACCATTTTATACAATTCAATCAGTATAAAATCCATAACAAATGGGAATTGATAACACAACTCAACAATCCAATAGAAATAAAATACACCGAATCTCAAGAATATAATCACACAATATTCATAATTAACTATAATTAATTATCGAACAATTCCACCAGTATCACTTAATCACATAACACATATATTCACATAATAATCATTTAGAATTGTTCAAAACAATATATGAAACTCATAAAGTCATTTTTGAAAACCAACAAAATAAAATAAAATATAAAATTTTATTCCTCTATTAGAAAATTAATACCAAACTAATTAATAATTGCCGAAAAACCCGAGTCGTTACACTTCATGCATGTGTTGTACCCATTGTAGGAACTTAAACAACTTTGAATTTTCTTTATTGACCTTAATAGCACTTAAAAAATCTAATGTTTCATGAGTAATTATAAAACACTAGACAACATAATTTATAGATTTTATTCCTTCCCCCCACTATTTAATAAGAAAATCACTTACTTTCATTCTATATTGTTTCGAGCTACGTTTATACATTTCTTTTACCTCTACTTTCGAGATTCAATTGCTTAATAAAGTCTTATTTGTTTGTTGTTTCGAAATATCATAAACACTATTAATAAAAATTACAAATGATTTTATAATATTAGAGAATTTATCGAGGTTCCAAGCCAAGACCATATTATTGAAACTATCCTATTGAGCACCTTCCACTACATATGTGACACTTTTCACAATTGTCGGCACAACAAATCTCAACTTTCCTTTTGTATATAGTCGTATATTAAATGACCTTTTATATGCTAGATGGAAGATATTTGTGGTAGACCTCTAACTCTCCGTGCCACATATATCTTTTGCACATTTATTAACAATGGCCGGCAAGAAATGTGCTAAAATAGGAATATTTCAAATGTAGAAATGATACTTTTTTGTAGACATGAGTGGATCTTGAAAACAAACAAGTGCATGGAATAGGGCCATAGACACTTAGATGGTCATACACAATACACATGAGTCCCATATGAGTCCCTCATTTTTTTTGACCCCTCCCACCCTCTCTGCATTGCACATTACTGCAAACTTAAGATTTGGATACTTTACTTGTAGAGCGTTTATAAATACCATTTCTACAGTGTTTTTAAAATAAAAACCATAAGCTAGTGCCCATTATAATAAAAAATTAGAAAAAGAGAAAATTATCTATATAGTGTTTTAAATTGAATGCAGTTAAGTGGAAACTTTAAAGGTGGAGACTAAATTAACGCAATCTAAGTAATTTTTTGATTTAATTTTTATTTTTTATATATACTTTGATAGTGGTATTGTTCTGACTTGAAAGTACAACGTGGGTATTATATATGTGTTTAGTGAAGTCCAATTAGGAAATTCTAATGAGTTTGAATGATATGAGTGTTTAGTGGATAACAATATTAGATTGTTTAACTTTCTCAAATGAGTTGATGAGAAATTAGAGTTGAAGAATGCATGGTATTCTTATTTTATTTAAAAATGACTGTGATATGTAGTTGGGAAACAAAGAAAAAGAAAATGAATTCATGATTAGAAACTTCATCAATTAAGCTTGATGCATGTGGTGTACCCATTGTAGGAACTAAAACAACTTTGACTTTTTTTATTGATCTTAATAGCTCTTAAAAAATCTAATATTTCATGAGTAATTATCAAACACTGGACAACATAATTTATAGATTTTATTCCTTCCCCCCACTATTTAATAAGAAAATCACCTACTTTCATTCTATATTGTTTCGAGCTATGTTTATACATTTCTTTTACCTCTACTTTCGAGATTCAATTGCTTAATAAAGTCTTATTTGTTTGTTGTTTCGAAATATCATGAACACTATTAATAAAAATTACAAATGATTTTATAATATTAAAGAATTTATCGAGGTTCCAAGCCATGACCATATTATTGAAACTATCGCATTAAGCACCTTTCACTACAGATGTGACACTTTTCACAATTGTCGGCACAACAAATCTCAACTTTCTTTTTGTATATAGTCGTATATTAAACGACCTTTAATATGCTAGATGGAAGATATTTGTGGTAGACCTCTAACTCTCGGTGCCACATATATCTTTTGCTCATTTATTAACAATGGCCGGCAAGAAATGTGCTAAAATAGGGATATTTCAAATGTAGAAATGATACTTTTTTGTAGACATGAGTGGATCTTGAAAACAAACTAGTGCATGGAATAGGGCCATAGACACTTAGATAGTCATACACAATACACATGAGTCCCATATGAGTCCCTCATTTTTTTTGACCAACCTCCTCCCACCCTGCATTGCACATTACTGCAAACTTAAGATTTGGATACCTTACTTGTAGAGCGTTTATAAATACCATTTCTACAGTGTTTTTAGAATAAAAACCATAAGCTAGTGCCCATTATAATATAAAATTAGAAAAAGAGAACATTATCTATATAGTGTTTTAAATTGAATGCAGTTAAGTGGAAACTTTAAAGGAGCAGACTAAATTAACGCAATCTAAGTAACTTTATGATTTAATTTTTTTTTTTTATATATACTTTGATAGTGGTATTGTTCTGACTTGAAAGTACAACGTGGGTATTATATATGTGTTTAGTGAAGTCAAATTAGGAAATTCTAATGAGTTTGAATGATATGAGTGTTTAGTGGATAACAATATTAGATTGTTTAACTTTCTCAAATGAGTTGATGAGAAATTAGAGTTGAAGAATGCATGGTATTCTTATTTTATTTAACAGTGAATGTGATATGTAGTTGGGAAACAAAGAAAAAGAAAATCAATTCATGATTAGAAACTTCATCAATTAAGCTTCATGCATGTGGTGTACCCATTGTAGGAACTAAAACAACTTTGAATTTTCTTCATTGACCTTAATAGCACTTAAAAAATCTAATGTTTCATGAGTAATTATCAAACACTGGACAACATAATTTATAGATTTTATTCCTTCCCCCTACTATTTAATAAGAAAATCACTTACTTTCATTCTATATTGTTTCGAGCTATGTTTATACATTTCTTTTACCTCTACTTTCGAGATTCAATTGCTTAATAAAGTCTTATTTGTTTGTTGTTTCGAAATATCACGAACACTATTAACAAAAATTACAAATGATTTTATAATGTTAGAGAATTTATCGAGGTTCCAAGCCATGACCATATTATTGAACCTATCCCATTGAGCACCTTCCACTACATATGTGACACTTTTCACAATTGTCGGCACAACAAATCTCAACTTTCTTTTTGTATATAGTCATATATTAAACGACCTTTTATATGCTAGATGGAAGATATTTGTGGTAAACCTCTAACTCTCGGTGCCACATATATCTTTTGCACATTTATTAACAATGGCCGGTAAGAAATGTGCTAAAATAGGAATATTTCAAATGTAGAAATGATACTTTTTTGTAGACATGAGTGGATCTTTAAAACAAACTAGTGCATGCCCTAGACACTTAGATAGTCATACCCAATACACATGAGTCCCATATGAGTCCCTCATTTCTTTTGACCAACCTCCTCCAACCCTCTCTGCATTGCACATTACTGCAAACTTAAGATTTGGATACCTTACTTGTAGAGCGTTTATAAATACCATTTCTACAGTGTTTTTAAAATAAAAACCATAAGCTAGTGCCCATTATAATAAAAAATTAGAAAAAGAGAACATTATCTATATAGTGTTTTAAATTGAATGCAGTTAAGTGGAAACTTTGAAGGAGCAGACTAAATTAACGCAATCTAAGTAATTTTTTTATTTAATTTTTATTTTTATATATACTTTGATAGTGGTATTGTTCTAACTTGAAAGTACAACGTGGGTATTATATATGTGTTTAGTGAAGTCCAATTAGGAAAATTCTAATGAGTTTGAATGATATGAGTGTTTAGTGGATAACAATATTAGATTGTTTAACCTTCTCAAATGAGTTGATCAGAAATTAGAGTTGAAGAATGCATGGTATTTTTCTATTATTTAACAATGAATGTGATATGTAGTTAGGAAACAAAGAAAAAGAAAATACATTCATCATTAGAAACTTCATCATTTAAGCTTCATGCATGTGGTGTACGCATTGTAGGAACTAAAATAACTTTGACTTTTCTTTATTGACCTTAATAGCACTTAAAAAATCTAATGTTTCATTAGTAATTATCAGACACAGGACAACATAATTGATAGATTTTATTCCTTCCCCCCACTATTTGATAAGAAAATCACTTACTTTCATTCTATATTGTTTCGAGCTATGTTTATACATTTCCTTTACCTCTACTTTCGAGATTCAATTGCTTAATAAAGTCTTATTTGTTTGTTGTTTCGAAATATCATGAACACTATTAATAGAAATTACAAATGATTTTATAATATTAAAGAATTTATCGAGGTTCCAAGCCATGACCATATTGTTGAAACTATCCCATTGAGCACCTTCCAATAGATATGTGACACTTTTCACAATTGTCGGCACAACAAATCTCAACTTTCTTTTTGTATATAGTCGTATATTAAACCACCTTTTACATGCTAGATGGAAGATATTTGTGGTAGACCTCTAAGTGTCGGTGCCACATATATCTTTTGCACATTTATTAACAATGGCGCGCAAGAAATGTGCTAAAATAGGAAAATTTCGAATGTAGAAATGATTCTTTTCTGTAGACATGAGTGGATCTTGAAAATTAAATAGTTCATGGAACAGGGCCTTAGACACTTAGATAGTCATACACAATACACATGAGTCCCATATGAGTCCCTAATTTTTCTTCGAGCAACCTCCTCCCACCCTCTCTCCATTGCAAACTTAAGATTTGGATACCTTACTTGTAGAGCATTTTATAAATACCATTTCTGTAGTGTTTTTAAAATAAAAAACATAAGCTAGTGTCCATTATAATAAAAAATTAGAAAAAGAGAACATTATTTTTATAGTGTTTTAAATTGAATGCATTTAAGTGGAAACTTCGAAGGAGCAACGAAATTAACGCAATCTAAGTAAGTTTTTGATTTAATTTTTATTTTTTATATATACTTTGATAGTGGTATTGTTCTGACTGACTTGAAAGTACAACGTGGGTGTTATAAATGTGTTTAGTGAAGTCCAATTAGGAAATTCTAATGAGTTTGAATGATATGAGTGTTTAGTGGATAACAATATTAGATTGTTTAACTTTCTCAAATGAGTTGATCAGAAATTAGAGTTGAAGAATGCATGGTATTCTTATTTTATTTAACAATGAATGTTATATGTAGTTGGGAAGCAAAGAAAAAGAAAATCAGTTCATCATTAGAAACTTCATCATTTAAGGTTCATGCATGTGGTGTACCCATTTTAGTAACTAAAACAACTTTGACTTTTCTTTATTGACCTTAATAGCACTTAAAAATCTAATGTTTCATGAGTAATTCTCAAACACTTGACAACAGAATTTGATAAGAAAATCACTTACTTTCATTCTATATTGTTTCGAGCTATGTTTATACATTTCTTTTACCTCTACTTTCTAGATTCAATTGCTTAATAAAGTCTTCCTTGTTTGTTGTTTCCAAATATCATTAACACTATTGATAAAAATTACAAATGATTTTATAATATTAGAGAATTTATTGAGGTTCCAAGCCATTACCATATTTTTGAAACTATCCCATTGAGCACCTTCCACTACATATGTGACACTTTTCACAATTGTCGGCACAACAAATCTCAACTTTTTTTTTGTATATAGTCGTATATTAATCGACCTTTTACATGTTAGATGGAAGATATTTGTGGTAGACCTCTAACTGTCGGTGCCACATATATCTTTTGCACATTTATTGACAATGGCCAGCAAGAAATATGCAAAAATAGGAATATATCAAATGTCGAAATGATACTTTTTTTAGACATGAGTGTATCTTGAAAATAAAAACTAGTGCATGGAACAGGGCCCTAGACACTTACATAGTCATACACAATCCACATGAGTCCCATATGAGTCCCTTATTTTTTTTCGACCAACCTCCTCCCACCCTCTCTGCATTGCACATTACCGCAAACTTAAGATTTGGATACCTTACTTGTAGAGCGTTTTATATATATCATTTCTATAGTGTTTTTAAAATAAAAACCATAAGCTAGTGCCCATTATAAAAAAAAATAGAAAAAGAGAACATTATCTTTATAGTGTTTTAAATTGAATGCATTTAAGTGGAAACTTCGAAGGAGCAACGAAATTAAGGCAATCTAAGTAAGTTTTTGATTTAATTTTTATTTTTTATATATACTTTGATAGTGGTGTTGTTGTGTATGTGTTTAGTGAAGTCCAATTAGGAAATTCTAATGAGTTTGAATGATATGAGTGTTTAGTGGATAACAATATTAGATTGTTTAACCTTCTCAAATGAGTTGATCAGAAATTAGAGTTGAAGAATGCATGGTATTTTTCTATTATTTAACAATGAATGTGATATGTAGTTAGGAAACAAAGAAAAAGAAAATACATTCATCATTAGAAACTTCATCATTTAAGCTTCATGCATGTGGTGTACGCATTGTAGGAACTAAAATAACTTTGACTTTTCTTTATTGACCTTAATAGCACTTAAAAAATCTAATGTTTCATGAGTAATTATCAGACACAGGACAACATAATTGATAGATTTTATTCCTTCCCCCCACTATTTGATAAGAAAATCACTTACTTTCATTCTATATTGTTTCGAGCTATGTTTATACATTTCCTTTACCTCTACTTTCGAGATTCAATTGCTTTATAAAGTCTTATTTGTTTGTTGATTCGAAATATCATGAACACTATTAATAGAAATTACAAATGATTTTATAATATTAGAGAATTTATCGAGGTTCCAAGCCATGACCATATTGTTGAAACTATCCCATTGAGCACCTTCCAATAGATATGTGACACTTTTCACAATTGTCGGCACATCAAATCTCACCTTTTTTTTTGTATATAGTCGTATATTAAACGACCTTTTACATGCTAGATGGAAGATATTTGTGGTAGACCTTTAACTGTCGGTGCCACATATATCTTTTGCACATGTATTAACAATGGCCCGCAAGAAATGTGCTAAAATAGGAATATTTCAAATGTAGAAATGATACCTTGAAAATAAACTAGTGCATGGAACAGGCCCTAAACACTTAGATAGTCATACACAATACACATGAGTCTCTCATTTTTTTTCCGACCAACCTCCTCCCACCCTCTCTGCATTGCACATTACTACAAACTTAAGATTTGCATACCTTACTTGTCAAGCGTTTTATAAATACCACTTCTATAGTGTTTTTAAATTAAAAACCATAAGCTAGTGCCCATTATAAAATCAATTAATTTGTTTTAATTTGTTGAATTTTTTAGGACCGTTATCTTATCCGAATGGAGCTCAGAACTGGGATTTTTCAACAATTAATAGATCTTGGAGGACTTACAAATCGCGAATGAAGACAAAGTACTACTCATAGTATGAAACTGATGACGAGAGGTTGACGAATAGGCCCAATGATATTCCACTTGAGGATTTGAAAATGTTGGTCAAGTATCGGGGAGATGAGTCAGTAAAGGTAGCCTATTACTTGATTTTGACATGATTTGAAGGTTTATGAAAAACGGATTGTGCGGTGAATTTTTGTTTTTTGACAGAAATTATCGGATGATAACAAAGAGCATCGCAGTGGACTAACCGACCCACATACTCTAGGTGTCAGCAGCAGAGGTTGGAGAGAAGTTGGTATGTGTATGTCCTTGTTAATATCGTCATACTAAATTATTCATTTCGATGCTAAGTTTTGATATTAAGATGTGCACGTCTGTGGACTCCCATTTATCTAAGTCATTTTCTGAATAATTGTTGCATTAATAGCTTAGATTTTAGTGTTGAAATACTTATAAATATCCACATAAATTTATTAAAGAACTTAAATACTGCACTCACCATTTAGTCAATTTTAGGAGTTTCGGAACATTTGACGTGCAACGTTAAAAAAATTACATGTAACAAATACCGTGTTTGCTTTATAACAGAAAACAACTGATCCCAATCTTGCATCGCCATCAAAGGCTTCCATATATTTGGAATCCCGAGAGCGAGAAGATGGTCGAAAATACAAGACTAAAGCTGCAGTGCAGAAAAGAGACGTAAGTATTTTATTTGTTTTTTTCCTTTTATATGGTACATGGAAAACAAAAGTGATTTGTTCGGCAAATTAGGAGATGTAAAAATGCTTTTTCAATGAGTAGGTGTTTTGGTTTAATTTATTTGGTAAAAAATGTTACATAATAGAACAGGTAATGTTAAGGTAGTTAAGAATAAAATATAACACTTTATTTCAATCACAAACTACACCTAAAAACAACCTGTAGATACTTGTGGAAATTATAATGCAATAGTAAATGCGATATTTTACACGAATTTTCTTGCAGAGTAAGAAAACGTAGATGGAATCAGATTCGACTTCGGCTACAGCAGACCCAGACCCGTATTTGGTCGAGTTGACTACGAAGATCTGGGAGAACTTGAGGCTGAATTGGAAGAGATGTTAATATGAAAGTCAAAGATAACATGTCAATGGTCCTCAAAAAACTGGCAGAAGCTAATCCAGCTTGAATCTGGACATTGGAGACTTTTGTTCCACTCTTTCAAGCGAGGATGACGAAAATGCTACACCACTCACTGTTGGGACTGCGAGGACATCCTCTTAGCTTTCTCTTATTCAAATCAGTAGTATGAATATTTCGTAGGAGTTGTAAATTTATTAGCTTTGAATTATGGGTTTATTTGGTTGGTGGTTATATCTTTGGAGACTTGGTTGATACTGTGTTTTGGTATGTTGGTTTGGATTGTATTTTGTTAATTGGGGAAGAATGATGTTGGAGACTTGTTTGTTTTGCTGATACATTTGGAGATATGGGTTTATTTTGTTGGTGGTTGGTGTTTTGGTACATTTGATGTATTGAATGGTTGCTTTGGTAATGGATTGATGCATTTACAAGCAATATATTTCAAAAAATTTTTTATTAGTGTTACATTTGGTGATTCGATTAGTGTTGGGGTTCAGCTATATATAAAAAACTTAGGGGGTGTTTGGTTCATGGTTAATGAGCCCGGTTAACGGGAATCGGAACATTATTCTCATAACAAGTGTTTGGATTAGTTATTTGGTGCTATGGAACTATCCTTTTAGGTGATTAAATCATACTCTTCCCACCCTTGGGTTATCATGTCATTCCCATTACCATTAACCCCCATTCCCATACATTCCCGATTCTCATTCCCAACCTTAATCCAAACGCCCGCTTAGTGTTACATTACATTAAGACTTGGACCCTGTGTGGGACCCACCTCCACCTCAGCCTGTCCACGTGTATAATTGAATAATTACTCAATAAAAATATATAAATTAAGAGTTACGTGTATAATTGAATAATTGCTCAATATAAATATATAAATTAAGAGTTAAGTTCTATGGAGTATACAGTGGAGTATTGGAGTACGAGTTACAATTTTTTAAGTTTAATCAACAATAATATCTTTTGTTATCCAAATTCTTATGTAATTTATCATTTATAAGTTGTCTTAAACAAAATTATCAATCAATGAATAATATTTTTCACTTTAATAAGTATTAAAATTTATGTCCTGCTTATTAGTAATATTGCATAGCATAATGTTCTCTGGTTTATAAAAGTAAATGTTCTACATTTTGTTTACAATGTTTATATTGCAGATCATAATCTGCGGGTTGTCACAATGATTACAAATATTACAGGACAAAAAAATTGAATTTTGTTTACTACATTATATTTTTTCCAATTTTCTACTCCAATACTCCAATTTTTATGTCTACTCCATACAACTTAACCCATTAAATATATAAGAATATATAAATAGATAATTACATGTGCAGCCCACATTAAATAATTAAATATTTCTTTATCCATAAGCAAAAGGTAACACTAAAGTAATGTTACCTTTGTTTAATTTAGTTTTTCTGTATTGCTCTAACGAGATGGTAGCACTGGCTTGCGTTAACAAAAAATGGTTCTAAGGTAAGGGTGTCTTATTTGCCCATATATGGAATAATATACTAATATTGTTATATTAGATAAATTATGTTGCCCACACCCTTGATACTATCTTTAAAAAAAAAAAAGTTTCATGATTTTATACATAAAGTCATGTCATTAATAGTTTTACCTATATTTCTAACTTGTCAAAAAATATAAGATAATAACCACGTATCCTTAATAACTAATACTATACAAATCACAACCATATGATTCCATGCATTTCAAATTTTCATGAGCAAGAATAGAACAAATTTTTGAACTAGTACAATTGCAATGTGTGTCAAGAAATAAAAGAATTATGATTAGATGAACATAACATGTGTACACTTTAATTAATTTGTTTCACATACAAAAACTATCTATATTTTGAAAAAGAAAAAAAAAACCATTATGGTGGGTAATTAATTATTTTCTCTTATGGGTTATAAAAAGTTACTTCACCAGTACCTGGTCATACATGTAGATTACTATTCTGAGCATATCTTTATAGATAAAGCCCATTATTTGATATGTAGTTTTTTAATTATATTACAAAAAAAATTCCCTAACAATAAAATGTGCCTGTTATAAAAATAATTTTTTTCACTATGATAGATAAGTGTATTTGTGACACTAAAATTACCATGGACCTCTAAGTGTAATATTTAAAAAATAAATCCGGACGCAAAAGCAGGAAAAATAAAAATTATTTCCACGAGATGAATAACATATTCTTACCTAAGTTAAATTTTTCTACAATTTTTAAAACTAAAAGTAATTTGAGAAAATATTATATATTCTTAGTTCAGAATTATGGTGTGTCATTTTGGACTAATATTCCCACTACTTGAACTGAATTCAATATATTCATAATAAACGGTGATAAAATAAACATTTTATAATATTGATAAATATATTAATTAACGTGTTCAAAAACAATAAACTAAAATATACCATTTAGTTCTTTTGGGAAAATATTCAAGACTTTACAGATTTCGTCAAAAGAAGTTTAGTGCCTAATTTTAGGAATATATGATAGATTTTGGGTTTTGTATTGTTTTTATTGGTGTTCAAATTGACTTTTTCTTCGAATATATACACACTTTGAGTAAATAGACCAATGATATGTTTTTTACTTTTAAAAAAATTAAACAAAAAAGGAATTATAAGGATGGCCTATTTTGGAAAAAGGAGTCATTTATTCTGGTTGAATACCAAAACAACTGTAATAACCCAATGGTACACCAACGAGGAATAAAGGATCCCTAATATATACTAATGTTACGAGAAAATTCCATGAATTAATATGTTTTTTCCATTTAAAAGATTATCATATGATCCGGCAATGCAAGTTTGTAAATGCTCATAGAATGAAATATTCCACACACCAATATTTTCTCGCTTTTTCCAATAGTGAACCTACCCAAGGGGTAGCATCCCTTTATAATCTGCTGTTCTATTTCATTGTATCAACTAAAGAGGCTAGAGAAACATGGCAACAAAGAGCAAGGGTCGCCAAAAGATTGTTATGGCAAAAATGAGCAAGGAAAGTAATCTCAAGGTTACATTCTCCAAGAGGCGTTCTGGGTTATTCAAGAAAGCGAGTGATCTTAGCACCCTCTGTGGTGTAGAGATTGCAATCATCGTCTTCTCACCTGGGAAGAAAGTGTTCTCATTTGGATATCCCAATGTTGAACAAATCCTTGAGAAGTTCCTCACTGCTCAAAATTCCAGTCCAACGAATTTGACCATGCTTCAACTCGTACAAGCTCTTAGCAGTGCTAGGGTTCGCCTACTGAACACGGAACTCTCTGAGTTGCTTGATTATTGTGAGGAGCAGAAAAAACAAGGGGAGGAGCTCGTAAAACTAAGCAAGCAACGACAAGACATGTTCTGGTGGGAGACTCCGGTTGATGATCTTCGATTTGAACAACTTGATCTTTTGAAAACAGGAATGGAGGACCTTAAGAGAAACATCGCCACACAGGCTCAGAATCTTGTGATGATGGAGCAAGCACTAGCACTGGATGGGTGTAGCACTGGCACTGGACTTTCTATGACACCAGATGGATTTAATCTCAGGCGAGAACCCAACTACGGGTGTGAGGCATGAAGGAACTGAATTATAAGAACTTGTCGTACGTGGTGGCTTGTTAAAAGATTTTAAATATGTTTGTGCAATAAGAAAACCGAGCTATCTATCATGCTTTTTGTCTTGGTTTGTGTTACTCATTTAATCATTTCTTTCTTGATATCATGATGAATAAAAGATTTTAATGTTGTTTTCTCTATTTTGGTTTACTAATATTATCATTTAATTTATTCATTTGCTACAAGTTGTTAGTTCTTATACTCTTTATATATTGATGTTTGGTATAAGTTTCACTTCACAGATTGTTCATTTCTTTAATATATATACAAGAAGAGAAAAGTATGTGCTGGGGGGCAGCAGAATTCCTGCTCTTTGCGAGGCCACACAGAATCTGTGTTCAATCTTTTGGAAATAGATTGGTCATGGTCTCATGACATATCCTAGAGTAATATTCCACTGATGAAATAGTTCACATTTGTATATAGTCAAATTATTGAAAATCTTAGATAGCTTTGAATTATTTTTTTGGAACAGGGGAGAACTTTGTTCTTTTTTTAAGAATGGAAAAAACAAATTGTACGTACTAATTATATATTTTTTGCAACCTTATACTCATAGCCTCTATATTCACTAGTGAAATTTCCTTGGTCTCGTTGGTAATACAGGTGATCATCTCCTGCAGAGTCAGAGTGAGAAGGCAGTGCAGTCCCATCTAATGGATAAAACACCTTCAACCTTGAAACTTAAAGCTGATGAAATTTAAATGCCCAAGGTTGGTGCCCCAAAATATGTCAACCAACAAAATAAGATATCTCAGCTTTTGAGAGGAATAGACCCATATGTTTGAAATTTGGCACATCCTTGATTTGTATCCTACATTTGTCTTTGTATGTATTGTGTACATATAAGATCATAATTAAAATAGAAAACTAACACTAGTCAATATAAGTCCCTCCTTTTTTTTTGACCAACCTCCTCCCACCCTCTCTGCATTGCAAATTACTGCAAACTTAACTTTTGGATACCTTACTTGTAGAGCGTTTTATAAATACCATTTCTATAGTGTTTTTAAAATAAAAACCATAAGCTAGTGCCCATTATAATAAAAAATTAGAGAAGAGAACATTATCTTTATAGTGTTTTAAATTGAATGCATTTAAGTGGAAACTTCGAAGGAGCAACGAAATTAACGCAATCAAAGTAAGTTTTTGATTTAATTTTTATTTCTTATATATACTTTGATAGTGGTATTGTTCTGACTGACTTGAAAGTTCAACGTGGGTATTATAGGTGCGTGTGTAGTGAAGTCCAATTTGGAAATTCTAATGAGTTTGAATGATATGAGTGTTTAGTGGATAACAATATTAGATTGTTTAACTTTCTCAAATGAGTTTATCAGAAATTAGAGTTGAAGAATGCATGGTATTCTTATTTTATTTAACAATGAATGTGATATGTAGTTGGGAAACAAAGAAAAAGAAAATCAATTCATCATTAGAAACTTCATCATTTAAGCTTCATGCATGTGGTGTACCCATTTTAGGAACTAAAACAACTTTGACTTTTCTTTATTGACTTTAATAGCACTTGAAAATCTAATGTTTCATGAGTAATTCTCAAACACTGGACAACATAATTTTTAGATTTTATTCCCTCCCCCACCCTCCCCCACACACACTATTTGATAAGAAAATCACTTATTTTCATTCTATATTGTTTCGAGCTATGTTTATACATTTCTTTTACGTCTACTTTCTAGATTCAATTGCTTAATAAAATCTTCTTTGTTTGTTCTTTCCAAATATCATGAATACTATTAATAAAAATTACAAATGATTTTATAATATTAGAGAATTTATCGAGGTTCCAAGCCATTACAATATTGTTGAAACTATCTCATTGAGCACCTTCCGCTACATATGTGACACTTTTCACAATTGTCGGCACAATAAATCTCAACTTTCTTTTGTATATAGTCGTATATTAAACGACCTTTTACATGCTAGAAGGAAGATATTTGTGGTAGACCTCTAAATGTCGGTGCCACATATATCTTTTGCACATGTATTAACAATGGCCCGCAAGAAATGTGCTAAAATAGGAAAATTTTAAATGTAGAAATGATACTTTTTTGTAGACATGAGTGGATCTTGAAAACAAAATAGTGCATGGAACAAGCCCTACACACTTAGATAGTCATACACAATACACATGGGTCCCATATGAGTCCCTCATTTTTTTTCGACCAACCTCCTCCCACCCTCTCTGCATTGCAAATTACTGCAAACTTAAGATTTGGATACCTTACTTGTAGAGCGTTTTATAAATACCATTTCTACAGTGTTTTTAAAATAAAAACCATAAGCTAGTGCCCATTATAATAAAAAATTAGAGAAGAGAACATTATCTTTACAGTGTTTTAAATTGAATGCATTTAAGTGGAAACTTCGAAGGAGCAAGGAAATTAACGCAATCAAAGTAAGTTTTTGATTTAATTTTTATTTTTTATATATACTTTGATAGTGGTATTGTTCTGACTGACTTGAAAGTACAACATGGGTATTATATATGTGTTCAGTGAAGTCTAATTAGGTAATTCTAATGAGTTTGAATGATATGAGTGTTTAGTGGATAACAATATTAGATTGTGTAACTTTCTCAAATGAGTTTATCAGAAATTAGAGTTGAAGAATGCACGGTATTCTTATTTTATTTAACAATGAATGTGATATGTAGTTGGGAAACAAAGAAAAAGAAAATCAATTCATGATTAGAAACTTCATCATTTAAGCTTCATGCATGTGGTGTACCCATTTTAGGAACTAAAACAACTTTGACGTTTCTTTATTGACTTTAATAGCACTTAAAAATCTAATCTTTCATGAGTAATTCTCTTCCCCCCACCCCCTCCCACTATTTGATCAGAAAATCACTTATTGTCATTTTTATTGTTTCGAGCTATGTTTATACATTTCTTTTAGCTCTACTTTCTAGATTCAATTGCTTAATAAAGTCTTTTTTGTTTGTTGTTTCCAAATATCATGAATACTATTAATAAAAATTACAAATGATTTTATAATATTAGAGAATTTATCGACGTTCCAAGCCATTACCATATTGTTGAAACTATCCCATTGAGCACCTTCCACTACATATGTGACACTTTTCACAATTGGCGGCACAACAAATCTCAACTTTCTTTTGTATATAGTCGTATATTAAACAACCTTTTACATGCTAGATGGAAGATATTTGTGGTAGACCTCTAACTGTCCGTGCCACATATATCTTTTGCACATTTATTAACAATGGCCCGCAAAAAATGTGCTAAAATAGGAATATTTCAAATGTAGAAATGATACTTTTTTTAGGCATGAGTGGATCTTGAAAATAAACTAGTGCATGGAATAGGGCCCTAGACACTTAGATAGTCATACACAATACACATGAGTCCCATATAAGTCCCTCATTTTTTTTCGACCAACCTCCTCCCACCCTCTCTGCATTGCACATTACTGCAAACTTAAGATTTGGATACCTTACTTGTAGAGCGTTTTATAAATACCATTTCTATAGTGTTTTTAAAATAAAAACCATAAGCTAGTGCCCATTATAAAAAAAATTAGAAAAAGAGAACATTATCTTTATAGTGTTTTAAATTGAATGCATTTAAGTGGAAACTTCGAAGGAGCAACGAAATTAACGCAATCTAAGTAAGTTTTTGATTTAATTTTTATTTTTTATATATACTTTGATAGTGGTATTGTTCTGTATATGTTTAATGAAGTCCAATTAGAAAATTCCAATGAGTTTGAATGATATGAGTGTTTAGTGGATAACAATATTAGATTGTTTAACTTTCTCAAATGAGTTTATCAGAAATTAGAGTTGAAGAATGCATGGTATTCTTATTTTATTTAACAATGAATGTGATATGTAGTTAGGAAACAAAGAAAAAGAAAATCAATTCATCATTAGAAACTTCATCATTTAAGCTTCATGCATGTGGTGTACCCATTTTAGGAACTAAAACAACTTTGACTTTTCTTTATTGACTTTAATAGCACTTAAAAATCTAATGTTTCATGAGTAATTCTCAAACACTGGACAACATAATTTATAGATTTTATTTCTCCCCCCCCCCTCCCCCCTCCCCCCACCCTCCCCCCACACACACACTATTTGATAAGAAAATCACTTATTTTCATTCTATATTGTTTCGAGCTATGTTTATACATTTCTTTTAGCTCTACTTTCTAGATTCAATTTCTTAATAAAGTCTTCTTTGTTTGTTGTTTCCAAATATCATGAATACTATTAATAAAAATTACAAATGATTTTGTAATATTAGAGAATTTATCGAGGTTCCAAGCCATTACCATATTTTTGAAACTATCCCATTGAGCACCTTCCACTACATATGTGACACTTTTCACAATTGTTGGCACAACATATCTCAACTTTCTTTTGTATATAGTCGTATATTAAACGACCTTTTACATGCTGGATGGAAGATATTTGTGGTAGACCTCTAACTGTCGGTGCCACATATATCTTTCGCACATTTATTAACAATAGCCCGCAAGAAATGTGCTAAAATAGGAAAATTTCAAATGTTGATGAAATGATACTTTTTTGTAGACATGAGTGGATCTTGAAAATGAAATAGTGCATGGAACAACCCCTAGACACTTACATAGTCATACACAATACACATGAGTCCCATATGAGTCCCTTATTTTTTTTCGACCAACCTCCTCCCACCCTCTCTGCATTGCACATTACCGCAAACTTAATATTTGGATACCTTACTTGTAGAGCGTTTTATATATATCATTTCTATAGTGTTTTTAAATAAAAACCATAAGCTAGTGCCCATTATTAAAAAATAGAAAAAGAGAACATTATCTTTATAGTGTTTTAAATTGAATGCATTTAAGTGGAAACTTCGAAGGAGCAACGAAATTAACGCAATCTAAGTAAGCTTTTGATTTAATTTTTATTTTTTATATATACTTTGATAGTGGTATTGTTCTGTATGTGTTTACTGAAGTCCAATTAGGAAATTCTAATGAGTTTGAATGATATGAGTGTTTAGTGGATAACAATATTAAATTTTTTAACTTTCTCAAATGAGTTGATCAAAAATTAGAGTTGAAGAATGCATGATATACTTATTTTATTTAACAGTGAATGTGATATGTAGTTGGGAAACAAATAAAAAGAAAATCAATTCATCATTAGAAACTTCATCATTTAAGCTTCATGCATGTGGTGTACCCATTTTAGGAACTAAAACAACTTTGACTTTTCTTTATTGACCTTAATAGCACTTAAAAAATCCAATGTTTCATGAGTAATTCTCAAACACTGGACAACATAATTTTTAGATTTTATTCCTTCCCCCCCCCCACTATTTGATAAGAAAATCACTTACTTTCATTCTATATTGTTTCGAGCTATGTTTATACATTTCTTTTACCTCTACTTTCTAGATTCAATTGCTTAATAAAGTCTTCTTTGTTTGTTGTTTCCAAATATCACGAACACTATTAATAAAAATTACAAATGATTTTATAATATTAGAGAATTTATCGAGGTTCCACGCCATTACCATATTGTTGAAACTATCCGATTGAGCACTACATATGTGACACTTTTCATAATTCTCGGCACAACAAATCTCACCTTTTTTTTGTATATAATCGTATATTAAACGACCTTTTACATGCTAGATGGAAGATATTTGTGGTAGACCTTTAACTATCGGTGCCACATATATCTTTTGCACATGTATTAACAATGGCCCGCAAGAAATGTGCTAAAATAAGAATATTTCAAATGTAGAAATGATACCTTGAAAATAAACTAGTGCATGAAACAGGGCCCTAAACACTTAGATAGTCATACACAATACACATTACTACAAACTTAAGATTTGCATACCTTACTTGTCAAGCGTTTTATAAATACCACTTTTATAGTGTTTTTAAATTAAAAACCATAAGCTAGTGCCCATTATAAAATCAATTAATTTGTTTTAATTTGCTGAATTTATTAGGACCGTTATCTTATCCGAATGGAGCTCAGAACTGGGATTTTTCAACAATTAATAGATCTTGGAGGACTTACAAATCGCGAATGAAGACAAAGTACTACTCATAGTATGAAACTGATGACGAGAGGTTGACGAATAGGCCCAATGATATTCCACTTGAGGATTTGAAAATGTTGGTCAAGTATCGGGGAGATGAGTCAGTAAAGGTAGCCTATTACTTGATTTTGACATGATTTGAAGGTTTATGAAAAACGGATTGTGCGGTGAATTTTTGTTTTTTGACAGAAATTATCGGATGATAACAAAGAGCATCGCAGTGGACTAACCGACCCACATACTCTAGGTGTCAGCAGCAGAGGTTGGAGAGAAGTTGGTATGTGTATGTCCTTGTTAATATCGTCATACTAAATTATTCATTTCGATGCTAAGTTTTGATATTAAGATGTGCACGTCTGTGGACTCCCATTTATCTAAGTCATTTTCTGAATAATTGTTGCATTAATAGCTTAGATTTTGGTGTTGAAATACTTATAAATATCCACATAAATTTATTAAAGAACTTAAATACTGCACTCACCATTTAGTCAATTTTAGCAGTTTCGGAACATTTGACGTGCAACATTAAAAAAATTACATCCACATAATAATATACACTACAAAAAAACAGGACAAAACCGACCGGATAAAACCGACCGCCAAAAAAAAGCGTCGATTTAAAACCGACCGGACTAAATCGGTCGGTTACGTCGCAGAGCGACGTCGTTTTGCCTTGCTGGCAAGGCCAGGCATTTTATAACCGACCGGGACAACAGTGGTCGGGTTTACGGCTGACGTGTACAATGCTTAACCGACCACAGCATCGGTCGGTTATGTGTTTTTAAAGAATTTAATTGATTTTTAAATAAACTATGAGTTTAAACGACGACGTGTGATCGCGAAAACGAAAACCGACCGCCAGCGGTCGGTTTTATCCTTATATATTCATATAATTTTTTTTATTTATGTGGAAAATGGATAACATAAACTCGTCAGGGAAGGGGTTACGACGCCGTTTTTGTATAAATATCATAACCGACCGGCACCGGTCGGTTTTAACTCGTAATTTTGATTAATATGATTCTCCCCCACCAGTCTATCTTTCTTTTTCCCCAACTTATTTTCTTCCTCTTCTCTTCCCAAAAATCTCTCTCTACTCCCCTCTCTCTGTGTCTCTGCCAACTAATCTCTATGCACATGAAGAATATGGATTTTAAACTCCGTTCGGTCTCGATTGGATTTTGGATATCAATCTCAATTAGGGTTCAATCTCAATTGAAAGGTATATCGATCTCTCCCTCAGTTTCTCTTTAGCATTTTGTGTATGTATATATATATGTGTTTTTGTATGTATGTATATATATGTTTCTTTATGTATATGATTTTGAATTTGAGTTTGATTTTGAATTTGAGTTTGATTTTGATTTTGATTTTTAGTTTCTCTTTAATTGTGAATGTTCTTTGAATTCGATTTTTAGTCGAGTTTGTAAGCATGAATGCATGATAATGAAGAAGGAGTCCGTTTTTGAAGCAAAATATATAATCATTTCATTCATATTCATAATTTATAAGAACACCCATAAACATATATATTTATAAATACTTAAATAAAATTCATAATAAAACACTTGAAAACAACTGTAACAACTTCAAATCCCCGAAGGGCCCGCCTTGCCTTTGCCTTTGCCCGCCTTGTCCTCCTTGTCCTCGTCCTTCTTTTGTTGCTTCAACTTCGCGGTCATCATCCCCGCGAAGCGAATCAACCACTCTTGCTTGCGTAGCGCTGCCCGCCTTTCTTCCTCTAACCGCTCCTGTTCGAGATAGTGATCCATTTGCATGAACATGATTGGGATTCTATAATCCCAATCCATTTCCACCCAAATGTCATCGGGGATGTCGAGAATGCCATAGGAGACTCCATCGATTGTGACGGTGTTGTTGTTGTAGTTGATTGTGACTGCCATTGTAATTTTGATTGTGATTGTAGTAGTTGTAGTTAATTTGTGGTAGATTAGAGCCCTTTTTATAGCACAAGTGTTAAGCAACTAAAAAGTCTCTACATTGAATTGTATTAGTGTTACAATCCCAAGAGTCACCCTTCCATTACCTTGTATTGAATTCTATGAGTTACACTCCCAATATTCATACCCCTTGATTGCTTAGGAATTTGATAGGATTTTGAAATTTAAATATTATTAAGATTAATTTTATTTGATTTTGGACTTTGAATTTGATTTACTCATCTATTTTATTTGATTTTGAGTTTGATTTGATTTTGATATATTTTTTTGAGTTTGATTTTATAAAGCGTGTGAGTTTAATTTGTTGTTCGCATAAATTTTAATTTGAAATATTTTGAAGATTAAACAATTTTTTAGGGAGTTATCAATGACGGGACTGGTTTTTATCAGACGACTTGTGAATAAATGGTTGCGTTTGTTATGAGTTTTCTGATATAAAACCAGTTCCGTCAAATTATTTTTTTTTAAAATTTAAGCGACAAAACCGACCGACTAAAGTCATAACCGACCGAGGTTACCATTGCCGTAACTCAGTAAACCGACCGATTGGGTCATAACCGACCGTTTATAGCATAATCAAGTGCAGAAAACCGACCGATATGGTGGTCGGTTTTGTTCTTATTAGTTTTATTTATCGATTTATTTGGCTAAGTCTTGAGAATGCTCTGCGGCACCGAAGAACGACGTCGTTTGCATACTATAAAACCGACCGACCTCGGTCGGTTTTGATTATTTTATTTTTATTTCTTGATTTATTTTGGCTAAGTGCTAAGACGACGTCGTTTGTGCAAAATAAAACCGACCGAATTGGTGGTCGCTTTTGGGCGGTCGGTTTAATATGGTCGGTTTTAAATGCTGGGAAAGTAGCGTTCTGCTCGTTAACCGACCAGAAACGGACGTTCGTTTTATTTTGCAACATAACCGACCACCCGGTGGTCGGTTTTGACCCCCATTGTATATTTTATTATTTAAAAAACGGCGGGTAGGTGCGTTTTAGCAGTGATACGACATCGTTTTGTTTAAATAGACATAACCGACCGTTTATTTTTGATAGTCGGTCGGTTTTGTGTGAGCTAAAAAGTTAAAAACTACTCTCCACTTTCATTATACAACAAAGCTTGGAAATTATCAAATATCAAAAGAAGAAGAAGGAGAAGAAGAAAAAGAAGGAGAAGAAGAAAAAGAAGAACAAGAAAGGAAGGAATCAATTATCAAAAACAAAGTAAGCTACTCTTCTTAATTATGATCACATTGTGATTTTTATTTATTTTGTTGAGAATAATTTGTATGAATGTTGTTTATATAAATTTCTTGGATAATTTGTAATGTGTATATGTTTTATGTTATGTTAATACATACGTGCGTGGTGTGTATATATATTTATGTAGATGACAAATCTTGATCGAAGTTGGATTAGTAACCGGTTGCAACGAGATAAAATTACTCTTAATTTAGAATATAGGGAAGGTGTAGAGGAATTTTTGAATTTTGCAAGCTTGAAAATGGAGGGAGGTATGATGAAATGTCCTTGCAAGCTTTGTAAAAATTTGAATTGGTTAGGGGTAGATGATGTTCGGTTTCATTTGATATCCGAGGGTATGATGGAGAGTTATACGGTATGGACTTCGCACGGAGAGGTTTCGCAAAAAAATAAAAAGCGAAAATCATGTGAAACGCGAGAATGTCGTAGGGTAGTAGATGATCATGTTGATATCAACTCCATGTTACATGATTTTGCCGGTTCGAATCATGAATTTTATGATACCACGGGTACTACTAATGTTGAAGAAGCTCCTAATGATAGTGCTAAAGAATTTTATAAGGCGATTGTTGAAAATGGTGCTCCTATTTATCCCGGTTGCACAAAATTTACAAGATTAAGTTTTACCGCAAAATTGTTGGAGTTCAAAAATGCGTCTAATTGTAGTGACAAAGCCTTCAACAGTTTGATTAAGATCATTATGGACGTGTTACCAAAAAAGCACACATTACCCGAGTCTTATTATGAGATGAAAAAGGTTATGAAAAGTTTAAGGGTGGAATATGAAAAAATTGATGTGTGCGAGAATGATTGTATGCTATTTTATGGAGATGACAAAGATAAAATTGTGTGTGATATATGTAGTTGTAATCGATATTTGGATAAATCAAGGAAAAATGGTAAGAAAATTCCGAGAAAGATTTTAAGACATTTTCCTTTGATTCCCCGACTGCAACGCTTATATATGTCGGCACATACATCCAACCACATGAGGTATTACAAAAATCGAGAGGTCAATGAAAAAGAAATTTCTCACCCTGCGGATGGAGACGAATGGAAGAATTTTGACCTCCGATATCCATCATTTGCTCAAGAAATTCGTAATGTAAGACTTGGTTTTGCGACCGATGGTTTCAACCCGTTTGGGAATACGGGTAACAAAACATATAGTGTATGGCCCGTGGTAATTGTTGTGTATAATCTTCCGCCGTCCATGTGTATGAAGAGACCGTATATGTTTTTGACGGATATTATACCGGGTCCGGAGAGTATTGGGAAAAATATTAATATATATCTTAGACCTCTCATTGATGAATTGAAGACATTATGGTATACCGGAGTGCAAACATATGACCAATCTCTAAAACAAAATTTTACCATGAGAGCGGCTCTTATGTGGACAATCAGTGATTTTCCTGCCATGAGTATGGTAAGTGGTTGGTCGGGGAAAGGAAAGCTTGCATGTCCAGTGTGTTTGGGAAGTGTGCAGGGGTTTCAGTTAAAACATTCTGGGAAATGTTCTTTTCATGGCACTAACCGAATTTTTCTTGAACCTAATGATCCATTGCGTAAGAAGAGTAGCTTGTTTGACCATTCGGAAAAAAGGTTGTGGCGTGGACGCTTATCCGGGGAGGAAGTTAAAACTTGGATTGATAGCATAGACTTTCCACCACCCGGAAAGACTAACAAAAAGAAAAGAAGTGATGGATATGGGGTTGAGCATCATTGGACTCATGCCCCGATGTTCTATGATCTCCCTTATTGGTCTTCACATAGTTTGCGACATTCCATTGATATCATGCATACCGAAAAAATGTGTTTGAGAACATATTTTTTACCATTGTTGGGGGCAAGAAGTCAAAAGATCACCACAAGGCAAGGTCGGATTGCAAACACTTCGGTGTGTTGCCTCATTTGTGGATTGATGAAAATGGCAAAAAACCAAAAGCTCCGTACTCTCTTAGTAGAAAACAACTCAAACTTCTATGTCAGTGGATTGAGTCGTTGAAACTTCCAGACGGTTATGTCTCAAATATATCTCGTTGTTGCAATGCTAAGGAGTGTAAGTTTTTTGGATTTAAATCGCATGATTGTCATATTTTCCTTCAAAAATTGTTGCCTCTATCAATTCGCGAGCTTCTACCGGGACCAATTGTGGATGCCTTGACAATGATTTCCAATTTTTTTCAAGAATTATGTTCATCTGTGATTACGAGATCCGACTTGGATCTAATGACGAAATCGGTTATTAGAGCTTTGTGTTTATTGGAAACAATTTTTCCTCAGACTTGGTTTGATTCGATGGAGCATTTGGTAATACATTTAGCAGAAGAAATTAGACTAGCGGGACCCGCTTATTGGCATTGGATGTATCCAATTGAACGGTTATTAGGGAAATTTAAACAAAAGGTTGGTAATAAAGCGCGAGTCGAGGGTTCAATTGCCGAACGTTATATGGAAGAGGAGATTCTTAATTTTTGTTCCTTCTACTTTGCCACGGACTCAATTCATAATAAAATACGTCGCAATGAAGCTCGTTTTGATGGTGATGGCTCCGAAAAATTAGAAGTTTTTGAATATCCAATTGAATGTCTTGGTAAAGAGGGAAGTCGTTATTTGACCGATAAAGAGCGAAAGTTAGCAGAAGAATATGTACTTCTAAACTCTCCAGAAATTCAACCTTATCTAAGGTATCATTTATAATTTTTTAGGTTTATTTAAATTTATTTAAATTCATTTTAATTTATTATAATTTATTGATAATTTATTTTAATTTATTTATTATAATTTATTTCAGGCGGTTTACAGATCGTGTTATGAGTCAACGTCCGGAGACAACACCTCAACAATTAGATTGTTACATAAAGACCCGATTTAAAGATTGGTTATTGAAAAAGGTATATATTGTTTTTTCAATTTCTTTTGAAATTTGAATATATTTCATCAATATAATTTTAATATTTTTAGGTTGGACGAAATGATGTAAACCGACCTCTTCTTCAATATTTGTTTGAGGGACCGGCTATGCGGGTAATGACATTTGAGACTTGTAAAGTCAATGGATACAAATTTGTACGAGAACATCTTCCGGTTCCGGTGTCATTGTTAAGGGCACTTCACATGATAACAATAGTGATTATTATGGACAATTGGAGGAAATTGTCAAGCTTATTTATCGAGGAGGAAATTATGTATATTTATTCAAATGTATATGGTTTGATAGTGTCGGAAATGGTGTTGTGATTGATAAAAATAGGGTCGTGACCGTGGATATTACTTCAAGATTGAAGTCGGATGAGATTTTTATTTTGGCTAGTCAAGCTTCCCAGGTTTACTATGCTCCCAGTGTATTGAATCCACATGGCAAATATTTTACGGTCGTCAAGTCTAAAAGTCGTCCGATAAGCGAATCTATCAAAATATCAAATGATATTGAAGAAGCTTATCAAGAAGATAGATCAAATGCTACTAGTGCATTCTCTATATTTGTTGATTTTGCACAATATGGTTCCTTACCGTTCGTTCGACATGAAGAAGATGAACAAGAAGAAGAAGACAAAGATGAAGAAGAGGATGATGATGAAGAAGAAGAAGAAGAAGAAGAAGAAGAAGAAGAAGAAGAAGACAAAGATGAAGAAGAGGATGATTATGATGATGGATTTGATGAAATTGATTAATATAATTGAATATTTTATGATGTTGTTGAATTATTGATTATTAATTTGTTAGTTTCATGAAATTATTGATTATTGATTTGTTAGTTTGTTGGATGGTTGTTGGTTTTGTCGCAGGTAAAGGCAGAGAAAGGAAACAACAAAACCTTGTTTTTTTGTTAAAATACGCAGAAAAACCGACCGACTAGTCACATAACCGACCGCTTTTACCATTCAATACGCAGAAAACCGACCGAACTGCTATATAACCGACCACGGTTACCATTCGGTAAAGCAGAAAACCGACCGATTGCAAATATAACCGACCACGGTTACCATTCGGTAAAGCAGAAAACCGACCGATTGCAAATATAACCGACCGACTTTCCCTATATATTTTTAAAAAATCCGGTTCGCCTAATTTTCACGTTACGAAGTCACACATGTTAATTATAAACTTGACTAAGATGTTTTAAATTTTTAGACAATTCAAAAAACATTTTTATATGTACGGATCCCCTAAACAGAAGACTAATCATATACCAGAAGTCTTATTTTGAATTACCTCGTTCACTCTTAATTATTCAAAAATTAGATGTTTTATTATTTAAACGATCCAACCGTACGGATGTTAATAAAATAATCTCATCAACGTTGAGACAAAATTTCAGATGATTTCGATGAATCGAAATACACCTTTATAACCTTTTATTGTGAAAATATACATAAATAAAATTTTAAATTAAGAAAATATTTTTAAAAAACCCGGTTCGACTAAATTTCACGTTACGAAGTCACACATGTTAATTATAAACTTGACTAAGATGTTTTAATTTTTTAGGACCTTTAAAAAATATTCTTATATGTATGGATCCCCTAAACAGAAGACTAATCATATACCAGAAGTCTTATTTGAATTATCTCGTTCACTCTTAATTATTCAAAAATTGATGTTTTATTATTTAAACGATCCAACCGTACGGATGTTAATAAAATAATCTCATCAACGTCGACACAAAAATTCAGATGATTTCGATGAATCGAAATACACTTTTATAACGTTTTTATAATAATACTTTATATAAACAAAATATTAAATTAATAAAATATTTTCCCAAAAACACAAAACCGACCGACTATACAGTAAAACCGACCGACCTTGAAAAATTACGCGGAAAATGAATTTTTTCGTGAAAAATTAAAACAACCCGCGCGACAGAAACGACGTCGTTTGATGGTACTGCACAGATTTCCAGGTCAAAACCGACCGGATTGCCGGTCGGTTTTGGTGCGTCAGTATATAAACAAAAAAAAGCCCCCCTTTCCTCTTTTATTCTCACACGAACGACAGTACTCTGCACCCCTTTCCTCTCCAAACTCTTTTCAAACTCCAAACTCGAATCAAACCCTCTCCTAACTCTTTCAAGGCAAGAATCAAGTGCAATGGCGGCAAGAATCAAGAATCGGAAACCCTCTCCAAATCCTCTTCAATGGTAGAATCCGAAACCCTCTCCTAACTTTTAATTTGTGTTAGTATAGAGCTTAATTTGTGTTAGTATAGAGCTCTATTGAACTTCAATTTGTTTGATTTGTTTAGTTTTCAAGCTTTTATATGTATGCATTGTATGTATATAAAATTTGTATATGTTAGTTTGGAAATATACATGCAAGTTCTTGTCGTCGGTTATGTCATGAGAATGAACACAATAGGTTTTAGTTTGTGTATGTTAGTTTTGGTTTGTATATGTTTTAGTTTTAGTTTGTATATGTTAGTTTTAGTTTGTATATGACCGTTTTGGTTTGTATATGTTAATTTGTATATGTTAGTTGGAAATCTCTGTTTTTTATTGTTTTTATATTTTTGTAATTTTAGTTTGTACTCACATTCATAAGGAGGCTTGGAATTTGGGTTTTGTGTTTGTATTAAGGGGTTGTGGTTTGCATTTGGCATTTTGATATAATTAAGGTGTTGTGGTTGCATAATTGGTTGTGAATGAATTTATGTGATATAATTAAGGGGTTGTGGTTTGTATTTTGGCATTTTGATTTATAAGGGGTTTGTGGTTTCATTCATTTTGGCGTTTATATGTTCAAAAATGAGTCGATTCATAAGGTGTGTGGCTTGCATAATTGGTTGTGAATGAAATTTATGTGATATAATTAAGGGGTTGTGGTTTGCATTTTGATTCATAAAGGGGTTGTAGTTTCCATTTAAAGTCGATTATTTTTTTATTCATATTCTAACCAATGGTGTTTATGGTGTTTGATTAGGGCCCCCTTGTGGTGGTTTGTCATCCTTGTGGTGATGATCATTGCCTTAATGGCAAGAGAAAAGGCAAGGGCAAGGGGAAGGCCAAGGAGACAACCAAAGGCAAGGGAAAAGGGAAAGCCAAGGAGACAACTTCCACTCGGAAGGGTAAAGGAAAGTCTAGCACCTTGGCTATACGTGATGAGCCAACTGATTCGGATGAAGGCGGGGAGAATCCGAATGAAGAGGAAGTTCCAAGACGAAGGGTAAGCACTCACCAATTTAGTCAATTTAGAGTTTCGAACATTGACGTGCAACGTTAAAAAAATTACATGTAACAATTACCGTGTTGCTTTATAACAGAAAACAACTGATCCCAATCTTGCATCGCCATCAAAGGCTTCCAATAGGTGGAATCACGAGAGCGAGAAGATGGTCGAAAATACAAGACTAAAGCTGCAGTGCAGAAAAGAGACGTAATATTTTATTGTTTTTTTCCTTTTATATGGTACATGGAAAACAAAAGTGGATTTGTTCGGCAAATTAGGGAGATGTAAAAATGCTTTTTCAATGAGTAGGTGTTTGGTTTAATTATTGGTAAAAAAGTTACATAATAGAACAGGTAAGGTTAAGGTAGTTAAGATAAAATATAACACTTATTCAATCACAAACTACACCTAAAAACAACTGTAAGATACTTGTGGAAATTATAATGCTAGTAAATGCGATATTTTACACGAATTTTCTTGCAGAGTAAGAAAACGTAGATGGAATCAGATTCGACTTCGGCACAGCAGACCCAGACCCGTATTTGGTCGAGTTGACTAGAGAAGATCTGGGAGAACTTGAGGCTGAATTGGAAGAGATGTTAATATGAAAGTCAAAGATAACATGTCAATGGTCCTCAAAAAACTGGCAGAAGCTAATCCGCTTGAATCGGGACATTGGAGACTTTGTTCCACCTTTCAAGCGAGGATACGAAAATGCACACCACTCCACTGTTTGGGACTGCAGGACATCCTCTTAGCTTTCTCTTATTCAAATCAGTAGTATGAATATTTCGTAGGAGTTGTAAATTTATTGACGTTGAATTATGGGTTATTTGGTTGGTGGGTTATATCTTGGAGATTGGTTGATACTGTGTTTTTGGATGTTGGTTTGGATTGTATTTTGTTAAGTGGGAAGAATGGATTTGGAGACTTGTTTGTTTGCGGATACATTTGGAGATATGGGTTTATTTTGTTGGTGGTGGGTGTTTTGGTACATTTGATGTAGTGAATGGTTTCTTTGTAATGGATTGATGCTATACAACATATATTTCAAAAATTTTTTTATTAGTGTTACATTTGGTGATTCGATTAGTGGTGGGGTTCAGCTATATAAAAAACTTAGGGGGTGTTTGGTTCAGGGTTAATGAGCCCGGTTAACGGGAATCGGAACATTATTCTCATAACAAGTGTTTGGATGAGTTTTGGTGCTATGGAACTATCCTTTTAGGTGATTAAAATCATACTCTCCACCCTTGGGTTATCATGTCATTCCCATACCATTAACCCCCATTCCCATACATCCCATTCTCATTCCCAACCTTATCCAAACGCCGCTTAGTGTTTACATTACATTAAGACTTGGACCCTGTGGTGGGACCCACCTCCACCTCAGCCGTCCACGTGTATAATTGAATAATACTCATAAAAATATAAATTAGAGTTACGTGTATAATTGAATAATGCTCAATATAATATATAAATTAGAGTTAAGTTCTATGGAGTTACAGTGGAGTATTGGAGGTACGGTTACAATTTTAGTTTAATCAACATAAATCTTTGTTATCCAAATTCTATGGTAATTTATCTTATATAAGTTGTCTTAAACAAATAATCAATCATGAATAATATTTTTCACTTTAATAAGTATTAAATTTATGCCTGCTATTAGTAATATTGCATAGCATATGTGTCTCTGGTTTAAAAGTAAATGTTCTACATTTTGTTTCAATGTTTATATTGCAGATCTAATCTGCGGGTTGTCACAAGGATTACAATATTACAGACAAAAAAATTGAATTTTGTTTACTACATTATATTTTTTCCAATTTTCTACCCAATACCCAATTTTATGTCTACTCCATACAACTTAACCAAATATATAAGAAATATAATAGATAATACATGTGCAGCCCACATTATAATTAAATATTTCTTATCCATAAGCAAAAGGTAACACTAAAGTAATGTTACCTTTGTTTAATTTAGTTTTTCTGTATTGCCTAACGAGATGGTAGCACTGGCTTGCGTTAACAAAAATGGTTCTAAGGTAAGGGTGTCTATTTGCCCTATGGTAATATACTAATATTGTTATATTAGATAAATATGTTGCCCACACACTTGATACTATCTTAAAAAAAAAAAAGTTTCATGATTTATACATAAAGTCAGTCATAATAGTTTTACCTATATTTCTAACTTTCAAAAAATAAAGAAATACCACGTATCCTTAATAACGAATA